>NC_060157.1:5667056-5673849 GCF_021292245.1 Micropterus dolomieu
AACATAAGTTCCATTATGCAAGGACAAACTAATATGGTGATAAAAAAAAACAAACAAGCATTTCACATTCTGTTGGTTGTTAAGGTCATCCAAAAAAACACAGAAACTAAACTAAATAAGCAGATGGTGGATAGGTGGTACACTAAAAGCAAAGCAAATTTTGATGATGTCGCAGAGAACAGGATATTTTCTTCTTGTGGTAATTGTGAGTTGCCCGCGTAAGACAACACAGAGAACAGATGGCATCAGATATCTGCACTGTGATTATTGCCAACTGTCTATTCTCATCCACAGGCAAGATGGAAAGTTCCTACCTATGATGCTGACTGCAGCTTGCAAGGCCTTTTAGCATAATATTTGATGTAAAGCATGCACTGTCCTTCACCCTGCTGCTTCTTCTTCTTCTTTCCGCCCAGGCCTCATCATCCATGAGGGATCGTCAGTGTATCGAATCTTCAAACGATGGCAGGCTGTCAATCAGCAGTGGAAAGTACTAAACTATGAGAAATCAAAAGACTTGGGCGACCCGTTGAGTTCGAGCAGCAAGACGGGGGCACGTGGCTCTCGTGGTAACCCGCACGGTCTGGCCAGCGGCAGTGGTGGGCGACAGAGCAGGAGGTTAAGAACTATTCTGAACCACCACTGTGGATACACCATCTTGCACATCCTGAGCCAACTAAGGCCCAACGACCCGCGGATCAGCGCCGCCGCCAACCGGGAGGTGGTGATGAGGGTCACCACTGTATGAGTCGGACCAGGCATGTGTGATGGGATAGACCTTATCTTTGTGTCCAGATGTAAATGAGAGGACGGACTTATGGACCTAATAGTAAACACTAAAAACTCATGTAGGCAACAGGAGCCCTGCGAGGAGCTGGGTGAAGCCCTACAGACAGCACACACTTGAGGATTTCTCCTCTTGTTTCGTACAACAAAAGGAAAACAGATGCTCCTTTTCAATAATTAAAGAAGTGATGAAAACAGGGATGAAAAAGCAAAGACATCAAACATGACATGTGAGGCGGGAGGGGTGGGGTGGGGGTATAAACAGGCTTTATAACCTAATCCAAGACGATGAGACGTTTTTTCCAGTTCAATATCAGGATGTATCAGGAGACATTTTTTCTTTGATTTGATCCTCTTGGTTTGATTTATATCTATTCTTTCTTTTTTTTTTACTCACTTTGATTTTGTACGGACATATGATTTTAGAGGAAATCATGTAACTCCATACATGCCAGGCCTTTCCAGACAACAATGTATAATGATCTTAAAAATTTCTACAAGCTAACCGATGCTGGTAAATAGACCGAAAACTGAAACAAACAAACCAACATGAGGGAAACACAAAGGTGACAACGGAACAATAAGTCATTACAAGTAAAAAGAAAAAAAATAAGAAAAAAAGAAAAAGACTAAAGAAACAATAAGATTTAAGTGACACTTAACCTTTCTGCAATAAAGAGACATATGTACATTTCACAGGGAATTTTGCATGGGTATATAATTTTATTCTTCATCACATAAGCACATGACAAATTTGCTCTTTTTCGAATGGTGCTTGCCAAAATAAACACTTTAAAAACATCTGATTTCATTGCACCAACGTTTTGTCAACATGACAAATGGCAGTGTGTTACAGCTATTTCAGCTAAAATACAGATTGTTGCTGCTGTGTGCTGATTCAGATTTGATAATAAGTTAACTATTGGATTAAAAACTGGGATCAGATGATCTCTTACTATTCAGTCTCACTCAGTCTCTTCTTCTTTTCCCCACCTGTAGCTTGAAGCATGCACGGCCTCATTGAGTATGTTGTTTGTTTTCTGGTGTGAGGTGATGTTGTTTTAGGGAAATACAATGGGACATCCTTTATTCTCAAATAGTTTTTAAACCAGAATTGAATCAATAGCAATCAGATTCCTGTTAGCAATAATTTGAGTCCTGTCTAAGCAAAAAACTTGCTTTGAATTGCTGTTTATCTATGTTTTTAAACTGAATATTTTGACAGTTCGGTCAGACAAAGCAAGATATTTGTAGAGGTCATTTGGACTCTGGGAAACTGTGATGGACATTTTTCACTTTTTTCTGACATTTCATAGACTAAACAAAAAAATCAATTTATTGGGAAAATATTTGGCAGATTAACAAGTATTGAAACTAGATCAGAGCCATATTGATACAGATATCACTAAGTAAAAATCTGCTTTAAAATATCTACAGAATATCCAGTATGAATTGTAAAGTAATAAAAAAAAAAAAAAATCTGTTAATTACTATAATAAGATCACTACACATGTATTATTGAGCACCACTGATACACAAGTATATAATATTAATTTTACAAACATACAGCAAGAACACTATAATGACACTTTTGGACATTTATTAGCCTCAGTGATCATAATAATGCTATACAAGCTCTATGATGACACACAAAAATCCACAAAACAATATTACAGTAATTCATTCATTAAACCTTTATTTATATTTATAAACAAGAACAGTTCACTCTCTTTTGCATAAGGTTACATGCTAGCAGCTCTGTGAGGTGAGGTGGTAATAAAGCACAGCAGTGCTTTGAGCTAAATGCTAATGCTAGCATGCTCACAGGGACAAAGCTTACATGCTAGCAGGTACAATGTTTACCATGTTCACCATCTTAGTGTTAAACACAAAGTACAGCTGAGGCCGATGGGAATTCTCATTCGTTTTTAAAGGTATTCAGAAGCATGAAAGTTTCAATGCTCCAACACACTATTGATGGCAGTCAATTCAGTAGATTTCACTCAAAACCACAAATGTCAACCTCATTGTGGCACTAGTAAAAACTGTCATTCATGTCAGATTTATTCAGCTGGTATTATGAATGCTTGTGCAAAATTATGTGCCAATCCATCAAGTAGATGTCGACGTATTGCAGGGGGTAAGTACAACCTTTGACCTGCTGGTGACGCTACAGGAAAAGTCAGGTGATCATCAAAGCCACTTGTGCTCATCCTCTGGGCACCATGAATGTCTGTAACAAGTTCACGCCAATCCATCCAATAGCTGTTTATATATTAGTCGGGGCCAAAATTGTGGAAGGAGAGACAGACTGGCATGTGTCTGCTGACTGACAGTGAGGGCCAACCTACACTCCTGAATCACTGTGATGACAGCAGGCCCGTTTCTTTGGACAAGCATAGGTGTAATATAAAACAATAAATGATGGCTGAATTCCATTTAGCTGCTTCAGATTCAGGGTCCTGGTATTATGCATGCTGACTCACTGTCATGGCTGACTGGGACACTTGAAGAGAAAGGAGCTATTGTTAAAGTTGTTAGTAACACCTGTGATTTTCCTACTATGAATGTGTGCTGTCAAAAAGGCACATAAATTCAGGTCAGGTCAGAGTTAGAGGAGGATGACTGAACTCAAGTTGTCAAAAAACAGGCAGCCTGCAAGGATCTGTCACTGTGAGCGCTGGTAAAACTCAGCATTTGGTTTGTGGTGCTGTTGCTGCTCCTGGGTCGAAATCAGACAGTATTTGTCGCCACCCAGTGGCTGCTGCTGCTCTGGTCGCCCACTCCTGCAGCTGGATGGACCATCTTCATAAAATGTCTGGTATATTATTGAATCTTTCTTTGCATATTTATTATTATTTCTAATTTTGGACCTTATACTGTATATATACTAGTAACACACAGTAGGGACAACAAGGCTTGAACAAAGATAGATAAGCATAAGCATTTAAGTATTGTGGACATACAAGTAGGTAAAAAAATAGGAGTAGGCCTATATATAATTATATATTTTTTTAAAACAACAATGACCAACAATATACAATGTCTATATACAAGTCGAGTGTTTCTGTAAATTGTAAACAATTTAAATATACAGGCTATTTGGCCAGCAAAGCTGATTCTGTTCTAATAATAATCTGAGACTTTTATTGTGAAAGGAAACCAGCGAAAGTCCTTAGTATTTAGATTATTTAATGTGACGCTATGAGACATGTTTATGAGTGTTTGACTTGAGAGTAGTTTTATAAAAATAACAATCTGTCTTATTTTATTTTGATAGTCTGTAGCTCTTGAGTTTCGTTTCCTCCGGGTCCGTCCAGGATCAGGCATAAACCGGGTCACGTGATAGAAACAAAACGAACAACGGGTTTATGTGTTAAACATTGCAGGTGTATGTGACTTTGCCCCCGGGTATTCCCCACCTCCTCCACCTCCTCCTCTTCTTCCGCCACGTCCTTCCTTACCTGCCCGCCGCAGAGGGACGATGTCCAACCTGCCGGATGATCCTGCTCTCTATAAACTTCGCCGGAAACACCCAAGAAGTGAGAGGAATAAAAAGTGAATCACAATACCGGAATGTGGCACAAAAAAGTGTGCTGCTTGTTTCGTCTGATGTTTTAGACGTTTTTATAAAGTTTACCACCATAGAAGAAGATGTTTTCCTTCCTGCGCTCAGGTGAGTTCTGCGACTGCAAGTGATGCAATCTGACTGTTTATCTTAATTTCTTTATAGTCAGATGTTGCGTGAGATATTTCATATCACCCCTGATTATATATATATATTTTATTTTAACATTTTAGGCAGTGGTA
The DNA here is from genome assembly GCF_021292245.1 of Micropterus dolomieu. NCBI lineage: Eukaryota > Metazoa > Chordata > Actinopteri > Centrarchiformes > Centrarchidae > Micropterus > Micropterus dolomieu. The sequence goes on from NC_060157.1 coordinate 5,671,653, forward strand.
GTAAGTAACTCCATACATTTACTTAAATACTGTACTTAATTGCAATTTGTCTTGACTATTTTCATTTTCTGCTACTTTACTTTTGCTCCAATACATGTATTTAATAAATGTAGTTACTTTGCAGATTAAGATTAATAATACAAAATATAATCAACAAATAAATGATAATGTATAAATATGGATAATGTTAAAACTTTATTAATCCCTTGTTGATATACAAGCTACCAGCAAACATCAGCTCCACCTTTACCCTTTGCAACATTAAAGTGATGAACACATTACTGCATCAAAAATTATGATTTTGTAATGTACTATATGTTATTCTGCGTAATAAGTAGGCTACTTTTACTTAAGTAACAATTTTGAATGCAGGACTTGATTTTAAAAAGGGTTTATAGTGTAACAAAATGTGTGTTGATCTTATCATGCTTAATAGCAGATATCATTTCCTGTGGTATAATATCCCCATAAAGTTCTCACAGGAACCTGTGGTGCAATGTACATTTATTGAAGTACCGTACTGTAGTACAGTATTTTGATTTATTGTTAATAATATTGAGGTTTGAACTGTTGTTTGGACAAAACTAGCATTGTGCATATGTCACTTTGGGCTCTGGGTAATTGTGACGGTGTTTATCACTATTTTCTGAATTTTTACAACCCAAACAATCAGCCAATCAAAGGAGAAAATGAGAAAAGGAGTTGCATTTAAAAACTAGCTCAACCTCAACAACTGCAGCTGTAAAATCCTGCTTTTACATGAATACATGAGTAATAATAATGTAGTGATAGAATATATAACAGTGTAACACTCCCAGGGGACATTTTACAGTGCATGACTTCATGAGTTTACAGTGTGTTTTTTGTACTTTTACCTAAGTGAAGGATCTGGATACCTCCCCCACCACTCACAGCAACCTTCAGTGGGGACTCAGCAGCGAACGAGAAGCTAACCTGATGATTATGTGTGCAGTTCTTCTTCTATGTTTAGAAGGATTTAGTTTTGTTTTCACTGGGATCATGTAAGTGATGCAATCCCTCTATAATTACCTGTTTGCTTGCAGCCAGAGACCCCCCTCCTGAGAACATCCACATCTCCTCCCTGCCTCCCAGTATTCCCACAGATCAAGAGCCCGAACAAACTGGAGGACAAGGTAAGCACGTTTTTGTTTTGTACACAGGTACGACGAATTCCCTCTACGTTGGGAGACTTGGCTCCTCTGACAGTGAAGCAGCATGCTCTTCTTTTTCCATTAAAACAGAGCAAACTTGACATTAATTAAATCATGAATATATGTAGGTCCAGACTGAAATACCTCAACAAATATCAGGTGGATTGCCATGAAAATTTGCAAAGATATTCGCAGGGGGACTAGAGGGTAAACGCTGATGACTTAAGTGATCCCCTGATGTTTCCTCAAGCACCACCAGCAGCTCAAATTGTTCACTTGACATCTACTAGATGGATTAGCACAACATTTTATACAGAAATTCATAGTTCCCAAAATATTTTGACAACAATCAGAGCAAATTGCTGTAATTTTTAAAAACGGTTTGTCACCATCATCAGGTTAAAATTTTAATTTGCTGAATATTTTAGTATATGGCAAATACTTTACCTACAAAATAAACATCTATCTATCTATCTGTCTGTCTATCTATCTATCTGTCTATCTGTCTATCTATCTGTCTATCTATCTATCTATCTGTCTATCTATCTATCTATCTATCTGTCTATCTATCTATCTATCTATCTGTCTATCTATCTGTCTATCTATCTGTCTATCTATCTATCTATCTGTCTATCTATCTATCTATCTGTCTATCTATCTATCTATCTGTCTATCTATCTATCTATCTATCTGTCTGTCTATCTATCTATCTATCTATCTATCTGTCTATCTATCTATCTATCTGTCTATCTATCTATCTATCTGTCTATCTATCTATCTATCTGTCTGTCTATCTATCTATCTGTCTATCTGTCTATCTATCTGTCTATCTATCTATCTATCTGTCTATCTATCTATCTATCTATCTGTCTATCTATCTATCTATCTATCTGTCTATCTATCTATCTATCTGTCTATCTATCTATCTATCTGTCTATCTATCTATCTATCTATCTGTCTATCTATCTATCTATCTGTCTATCTATCTATCTATCTATCTGTCTATCTATCTATCTATCTGTCTA
>NC_060157.1:5673949-5689504 GCF_021292245.1 Micropterus dolomieu
TGTCTATCTATCTGTCTATCTATCTATCTATCTATCTATCTGTCTATCTATCTATCTATCTATCTGTCTATCTATCTATCTATCTATCTATCTATCTATCTATCTATCTATCTGTCTATCTATCTATCTATCTATCTATCTATCTGTCTGTACATCCATCTACTTACCTACCTACAATAATGACTTTGCTCTGCTAATAACCAGTAACTTCTGCTTTACAATACAGTTGCCATCATCAGATGTAAACCTGGAAGCAAAGTGTGTGTGTTCCCCAGATTGCTTTACTCTGGAGTTGTGTGTGTCTACTGCAGTGTATATTTTTTGCTATTTACAACATGTTTTGAGCAGGTGACATGGTGGAAGAGAAAGCAGTGATCAAGACCACACACACACACAGAGTCTCCGCACCGTCGGTCTTCCTCCAGAAACAGGATAATGAACCTGTTTCTAGTACTTACTTTGATCAGAGGGTCCCTGTTCCTGAGGAAAACAGTGAGGTAATCCATGAGTCCATGAGAATATATGGATTACTAAAAGTGAAGATAAACCATGAGATGATATAAATGTACATACAGTTTTTATACTGTGATGACTGTTTTATATATTATTATTATATATCTGGGTATATTAGACCCTTGTGTGCAATGTTGTTAATCAGTGAGTAGGACTGCATAACATCCAATATTGGATTTTTATATGATTTTTAAAGATGAACAATACCACTTCTGTGTCTGTACATTAAATATAAAGCTACAGCCAGGAGACGGTTAGCTTAGCTGGAAGCACATTTACTAATGAACTATATATCTGTTTTGTTTGATTTATGCAAAAATGACAATGATGTTTTTAAACTTTCTGTACTGATCAAACAAGCAACTCACACCTATTAATTTAGTGAGCTTAAGACGTGCTGGTAGGAAAATCTTGTTACCTTTGGACAAAGCCAGGCTAGCTGTTTCCCCCCGTTTCCAGTCTTTATGCTAAGCTAAGCTAAGAGGCTGCTGGCTGTACACTTATATTTACCATGCAGACATGAGAGAGGTATTAAACGTGTTCTCTACATTTCCCTAAATGTCAAACCATGCCTTTAATCAGCTGGATTAGGCAAAAACTTATTTTAAAAAAATTCTCAATTGATTTAGAAAATGTGCTTTATCATAATATATATCGATATCATGATATGAAACACATATACACAGTGAGAGTTTATCACCCACCCCTAATTGAGAATTATGCTTATTTCCATCAGTTGTTTGTAACAGCTTGTATTTGTCTCTCCTGTAGATGGGGATTAGTCTCCGTAAACTATGGGCCTTCACCGGGCCGGGGTTTCTGATGAGCATAGCCTACCTGGACCCAGGTAACATCGAGTCTGACCTGCAGTCTGGTGCTAAAGCTGGCTTCAAGGTAGGACTGCAAGTAACTGCTATTTTCAATACTGATTTCTCTCTTATTTTATTAATGTTTGGGCTACAAGATGTCAGAGGTGACGGCTTCAAATTGCTTGTTTTGTCTGATCAACAGTCTAAAAAAAAGAGATTTAAGCGAGACAAAGAAAAGTAGGATGAAGTAAGTAGTAAGTAGTAATGAATTAATGAATTATTAAAATAGTTGAAAAATGTAACACTTAATTGTCATCTCTTCACCATCAGCTGTGCAGCATCTCTCTAACTCTGCTGTTTGTATTCACCATGAAGTTATACAAAACAAATTGGCTGGACATTAGAGACTCTCACTATAGTGTATGTCAAAGTTTAACAAAGGTGAACTTTACTCTCCAATAACTGGAAACACATTCTTGAAATTGTTAGTTGCAAAGGCTTCAAATAAACAGAATGAGAGGTTGAGTGAATATCATGCTGTGATATTGAGAGTGACTGAGCACTGAGCCTGAAGCTTGACTTTCAATCCAATGTTGTGTAATTCTTTTCTAGTTTTTTTAGGATCACATCCTGCTGCCATTCAGAGTGATACTTCTGCAAAATATCAACTTATTTGTTTTTAAAAAAAATACCAGATATTTAAAATGTCCCGGTATTGTTAGGGTGAAAACATTAAAATCATATATACTAACGAGAAAAGTTATGGATGTAATGATTGAATTGAAACATTTATGGTTGATTTCATTCAGCTAAAGCAGTCAAGTTTTCAAATATAGTAAAAGAAGACAAGACAATATCTAGTCTTCTTCCAAGTTACCAATATTGTACTGATGTATCATCCAGCTCAGCAAACAAACAGAGAAACACACGTGGGTGAAAGCATAACCCTGCTGGCAGCAAGAATAAAACTACACTTCTTTTATCATTTTCCACAAATAAACGGTGTTGCAAAAGTGGAAGTAGAAGGTGAGATGGTGAGGCATCAGTAAAGGGCCTAAAATATGTTGAGTTTGTGAAATGATGGTCACAAAACAATCTCAATGAAATTGTAAATCACCCTCTGTAAAGCTGTAAAAAAAAAAAAAAAAAAAAAAAAGCTAAGAGCTGGAAATTCAAGTTGGAGAATGTGTAGAAAAGATTTAATTTGTAAAGGATTATGTCAATGGTGAGGTTACACAAAGACTCCACACATTTCCGGGTAGTTTTTGTAGAGACCTCTCTTCACATAGAAACACCTGGACAGCACACAGATCTCTTCTTTCCCACCTTCTTTTTAGTTGGCAAACAAGAAAACTGCATTGCAGCCAACATGAGACGAAGAGCTGGGCAGACAGCTTGGCTGGCCAAATAATTATTGCATGATTAATGAGCCATATGATCAGCTTTATGAATATTTAAAATGATCAATCACAGAGAAGTTCAGCCTGTTCACTTTCTTACTACTCTCTGTGGTCACTGTCACTGTGTTGTAGTGCAGCCAAATTCACAACACAGTTGCGAAATCCAAGTAAAGGAAAACACCTTTATACACAGAGATGTAGGTAGGTAGGTAGGTAGGTTTATTGTCACAATATAACAAGTTTTAGAGTGAAATTGTAACTCCTGCTACATCGCAGACAATATACATTAATAAAGAATGAATTATAAAAAATGGTAAACCGAAATAAACTATCATCACTGGAGCAGTGCTGAGGGTGAATTAGAGTTTAAGAGTCTGATAGCTTGGGAGAAAAAGCTGCTCTGCAGTCTGGTGGTGCAGCAGCTGAAACTTCTATAACTCTTCCCAGAAGGCAGCAGGGTGAACAGGTTGTGGCTGGGGTGGGTACTGTCCTTTAGTATCCTTTGGGTTCTGCGTAGGCACCTCCCCTCACCGATATCACTGATGCTGGGGAGATGGCAAAAGCAGGACTCAGAGGCAGAGCAGTTAAAAGGAATCAATCGTTTACTTGGTAAGAAGATTACCAAAAGGTAATCAGTCAGCGAGGGCAAACAAAGCAGGCACGGAGGGTAATGGCTAATAAAGGGTAATGTAGGAATAGGGGTTAAGGTGACTGGAATGGCGAGAACACACAGAGGGCAACTACAGGGCAGGTGGAGAATGGCAGGTATCTGAAATGACTGGAAAAACAGGAAAATGACTAAACAGAGGGAGGTACTGTGAAATTCTTTTGTGTATTCAGTTATATTTACATTTAAAACAAGAAAGAAAAGGTTTGAGATGAGAGAAAGTCCTTCTTAACTTTATTGCCACACAGACGCCAACCGTCACTGAGCAACATACGGCAAGCTCAGGTTTCCCACTCGCACTGAAACACAAGGCTGCCGTTTTAAGATGTATACACAGTTGTAGTCTGGACAGGGGGCTGAAAAGTAGAGAGAAAAGATGTGTTTACCGGCTTAGTGTGAATGTGCTGCCGGAGATAAAGGAAGTGCTTTAGTATATATCTGAGTACAAATTCAAACCAGAAAACTGCATGAGATTTTGAAAGTAAAGTATTTTTGAAAGCACTCAGTCAGAGTAACCTCACCACTGATGGGATTGGTGCAAACATTTTATTTATACATTCTCAAATTTTACTACAAATCTTTTCAGACTTGTTCTAAACCATATTTGTTTTCACACACTACGACACTTTGGATTTACTTGCAAACACCACTTCATAATCTCAAAAACGTGTTGCCCTTTACTGGAGCTCATAAGATGGTTGATTAACAGATGATGCCTCTGTTCTCATCCTGCCAGCTCCTCTGGGTGCTGCTGGGAGCCACGATCATCGGTCTGCTGCTGCAGCGGCTGGCGGCTCGGCTGGGCGTCGTTACAGGGATGCACCTGGCTGAAGTGTGCCACCGCCAGTACCACACTGTGAGACAACGGCAATCTCAGCAGTAGATTACTTCCCTTTTGCGTGAAATATCTACACACAACGTGTTCACTGTTTTCTTCTGTGATTGGTCCTCGCTTCCCAAATACACTGTGCCAATAAGGATGTCTCAGCAGCAGTGGGTAGATGATCTGAATGAGAGGCTGTAAACAGAAGTGGTTCTGGATGACTGTCTCGTTGCATAACCAACATTGAGCTCTGTTGTTACAGGAGCTGTAATCCTGGGATTATATGATCAAAAAATTTAATTGTGAGCTTAGGATAGTTATCAAAACTGTGAGAAAATGGGGAATCTGTTTATATTTAGAGTGACTTAGTGGATTATTATAGCTTGTGTAAAAATGTCTCTGCTTCTCTAATACCCGGAGAAGAAAAACCTGTTAACCACATGGCTGAAAATCATGTGACTGGCGAATGTGTATTTTTTTAATATCACTACTGACACTTCAGACCTATGGGCATGTATCCTCAAACAGTCATTGTGGATACAGTTGGTGAGGATTGCAATGGAAACCCAGTATTCATGTTAAGGATTTTTTGACCTATTATTAGACCCTGCAAAAGCCATTCTCTAAACCTGACCTACCTTTCGCTGCCTCTCTCTTCCTAGTCCTGAGTCCTTCTCTCACCAAAGCAAAGAACAGACACTCTGCAGCATGACTGGAACTGATATCTACATTATGCCTGCTCAGGTTGAATTACAGGGGCTGGCCCAACTGGCCTGATAAGCGGTTTCACATGAATACCATGAATGCCTCAGTTGTCCAACCACCATCACTGACTATATATCTTTTTCCACTAGTCTTAAAAATAAAATAAAAGACCATAGTATCAAAATGAATTTGTGTGTGAGTGTAAGAGTGCAGTCAGTCTACAAGGCACCCTCTCAATAACTTGAGCCCACGACACCAAATGAACACCTAAAATCAGTGAGATTGAATCACTACTGAATATTAAGTGTTGAAAGTTACATTAAATACCACTAAAATGTTGTACTATCCTATGAAGGTGGTTTAAATTCCCCTCTTTGAAATTTTAACTTGTACAATTTCAGTTTTTCAGGTTAACAAAATTCCATTCGAAGACAATTTAAGCGTGTTTCTGTCTTGGATCACGTGACTGTCAAAGTGTAACCTGATAGGACAGAAGTCTGATCAGTTTTATTCAGGTTCGATTGATTATGTTTGGGAGCCAAGATGTTCGTGTGAATTTTGGTGTCTGGTTGTAACCGATCCAAATTCAGCATCTTGAATTTGAAAATGACAATTTGAATGTGAGCAGCTTGAATATAGTTTTTTTGTATATTGAACCCAATAGTCCAATAAAATAACCCAATAAAATAAAAAGTATAATCAAAGTGTGTAAATTGTAGTAGGGCTGCAGTTATTTATAATTCATTGTCAAAATATAATGATAAATATCCATTGCAGTTTCCCGGAGTTGACTCTTCAAATCACATTTTTCTGTTCAAATCACCCAACAAAATTCAGTTTCAGATACAAAACTGAGAGAAGCAGAAAATTCGCCGCTTGGAAAAGCTAGGGGCCATTAATTTTCTGTTTATCAACTAATCAACTAATCATCTCAGCCCCAAATTTGAAATGACCCTCTGGAAATTTAAAAGATGCAAATTCAAACCACATAGCTTTATATTCAGTGTTATTTCCAAGTATAACAATTATAGGTGTTCATTTGATAATACAATTCTAATTATTATGAATTATTACATAATAGAAGATCACATTGTTTTTCTGCTTTTAATATATTTGTAGTGTTTTTGTATTAAATAAAAAACTATTAATGGTAGAGTAAAATATTTCAATGAATACATTTCATAATAATGTTTTCATTTGCTTATAAGATAAAAATTCATATTGGCTTTCTAGCTTTTTGCAGGTATTTGTTTGATATTTACATCTGTTTTAATTACCATCTTAACAGTTCTACCACACCACTGAGCAGTCACATGCATACGCCTCTTACATGACACGTCCTTCTTTTTACTTATATCTGAAAGTCATCTAAAACATAATTAGATATTTCCTCTGTTGGTAGTTGCATTGTGTTTTCATAACATAACATCACATGACGCTGACATGTGTCATCTGTCCAGGTGCCTCGTATTATCCTGTGGTTAATGGTGGAGCTGGCGATCATCGGCTCTGACATGCAGGAGGTCATCGGCTGTGCCATCGCTTTCAACCTTCTCTCCTCTGACAGGTGGTGTGAACAGACGCAACGTCCATTTAATAGCCGCTTGGCAGTGGTGGAGGAAGTATTCAGATCCTAAACTGAAGTAAAAGTACTAATACCATACTGAAAAAATATTCTGTTAAGTATAGGTCCTGCATTGATTAAGTTACTTTAGTAAAAGTATGTAAGTATAATCAGGGAAATGTTGAAATAAATATTGAAAGTAAAATAATATGCAGAAAAATGTATCCTGTGACTGTTACACTATTATATATATATATATTCTTTTTTTTAACTCATGCATTAATGTAAAAGCAGGATTTTACTGTTGTAGTTAGTTGAGCTCAACCGTTTGGATATTTCTCCTAATTTAATAATTAAAAATATAAATATTTTTTCAATTTAAATGATTGTTTGGTTTGTACGAAGTTCTAAGAATAGTGATAAATGCCTTCACAATTGACCCTTCGCTAACCCACGCCCTGAACACGCGGCTGGCCAATCACAGCACTTTCATGGCCGCGCTCCATTGACTCTAATGGAAAAAGAGTCGTTTTCTAGCTTTCTTTTACTGTATTTTTCCAAGATATGCTGTTCCTGGGTCACTTATAATAATTAATTTATTCTCTTTCCAAAACCTAAAACAAATCCAGAAAACTGTAGGCTGTAGATTGTTCGTAATGTAATGTTAGTTAGCTAACGCTAGCAAACTTTCTACTGAATGTAGTGTTATAAAGCCCTACTGTTCTGTTTTTTAATGATTGTAATGGTGAACAGATACCTACCCAGCAGTACAGGAACAGTGTTGATCCTTAATATCGTTATCCTTTGTCTCATAGTTAATACGGTGGTTCACTTTTACTCTTTGATCTGTAGGCTTTAACTTCTGTCTTTACATTTTTCATGTCCGTCTGACAGCCTGAATACAAACTTCAAATGCACAATGCAACCGCAAAACTGTCTGCTTCTTTCTGAGATCGTTTTTTTTCCTAAAATTAGACAATATTTCTCTGGAGAGTGTAGTAATAGACAGTGGCAGCGCGAAGGATCAATTACCCAGAGCCCTGAGTGACACCTTCACAATGCTTATTTTTGTCCAAATCTCAACATTATTAACAATACATAAAAATAATCAAAAGGAAAAGCAGCCAATCACATTTTAGAAGCTGGACCCATGAAATATTTTTAAATGGAAAATGATGTAAACGATCAACGAATGGTTGACAATTAATTGTCTTTCAGTCGACAAATTGATTAATCGACTGTTTCAGCTGTACTTCCATATGTACCTCCACATGTTTTTAATGTTCATATCTTCATTTGTAAAGTAAAAAGTAACTAAAGCTGTCAGATAAATGTAGTGAAGTGAAAAGTACCATATTTCCCTTTGATTTGTAGTGGAGTAGATGTATAAAGGGGGGTGAAAAGAAATGTAGAAGTAAAGTACCTCAAATTTGTAATTAGGAACAGTACTTGCGTACTACTACATTACTTGCTTCATTACTTCTTCTGTGTTCATTATTTCTTCTGTGTGTTTGTGTGTGTGTGTGTGTGTGTGTGTGTGGTCACCCATAGGATCCCACTGTACGGTGGTGTCCTCATTACCATCATTGATACATTTGTCTTTCTCTTCTTAGACAAGTATGGTAGGTTGTGTCCCCTTGTGTTTTTTACATTTACGTTTTCAAATTATAGTGAAATACAGTTACTACAGCAACAACAACAGCAACAATCCTATCCAACAATCTTCCTAATTTCTTTCTGTGCAGGCCTGAGGAAGCTGGAAGCCTTCTTTGGTTTGCTCATTACCATCATGGCCGTCACCTTTGGATATGAGGTTCAAGCATTTACATCTGAATTAATAACAATAGCAACAACAACAATAAACATGTTTTACTTGATATTTCTCCCACCCATATCTGTCAACTTGCTGTAACATCTAACATAATAGTCCTAAACCAGTCACCACTATTAAATAAGAAAATGACACACAGGCTCAAATATATCTCACAGCAAGAACACCATAATATAATAAGACAGTAAAAATATCATTTTTGCACGCCCACAATGATATTATATACTTCAATAATCCCCTAAATTTGGTCACAACACAACACAGCACCTAAACTTGATCTCAGTAACACTTAGGTAAGGGTTTTGGCTCTGAGGTGCCTTTAGCGAGTTGGAAAATAGAAGTGGCACAAACAAACATTAAAAAACTATTTAAAATCAAGAAAAGGGGAATAAACAATGTTTTTTATACAGCAATTTTCAAGACAAAATTACAAAGTGATTTACATGGATGAACCAGGATAACATTACATTTATTCTTTTACCTGATGCTTTTATGCAAAGCGACTTACAATTCCTAAGTATGTTAGAGGTCTCACGCCTCTGGAGCAGCTAGGGGTTAAGTGTCTTGCTCAGGGACACATCAGTGGATGTGTCACAGTGGGGAATTGAACCCGGGTGTCTCACACCAAAGGCATGTATTTTATCCACTGCTCCATCACCGCCCACATTAAATTAAACCATTTCATGACTGCAATGAAGCAAATAAAATCAGACAATTAAAATAATAGAAAAACAAGACATGCTGGAAATAAAATGGTGTGCTAACATTAATAAAAGGCTTCTTTTTTTAAATAAAAAAAATACGTTTTACCTAAATTATACCTAAATTGCCATGGAAGCGTTATTCCTCCAGATTAGCCTCATCCTGGTCAGGCTAGTTTTCAGTTTTAGATCAAGAACAATCAGTGTTACACTTAATGTTCAGTCAGTGTTTTCTCCAATGTTCCTTTTTATTGCTGCACACTGAACATAAAACATATCACATTTGGACCCGGGCTGCACTTATTGCACAATTAAAATCTTAAGTCACATCCCTCTCTTTCTTATGTATCTGTACAGTATTCTAAACTACATATGGACTTTAAAATGCACTGCAAAAAAAAGTTTAAAAATAAAATAAAAAAATAAAAATGTATCCCTTGTCTGTACAGGACAATAAAGCATATCTTATTTTATCTAAATTTAGCCTAAGAGTAATAAACATTATCACCATTTATTCCATTTTTAAATGTCTGTAACATATAATTAAAAAATCAAGGACTGACAAGTATCTTAACAACATAATACAGTTTTCTCACTCGCTTTAGTACATTTCTCAGATCAGGATGGAAATTCTCAAAACTACTTGTTCAACCTCCACCTCAATTTGTCACTTGTGCACATCATAAAAGCAATTTCTTATTGTTTTGAACAAATTACAAATGCTTTGACGCATTGAAGCAAATGATTATGTACAATTGTCTGCTGTTTCCAACATTATCAGTGTATATATATATTTAGAGAGAGAGAGATCGTCTATAACTGTCAATCATATTTTCTATACATGTCTATTAGACTTTTTTTTGTAAATGTCTCCTTACTGTAATTGATGAAGATGATAATGAAGTGGATAATAATCTGTGAACAGGAACATCAGCCTAAGGAGTGTTACACATGCTTACATTTCTTCCGTTGTGTTATGCAGTGCTGTAAAACAGTCCTTTCTTTTTCTTTTCTGCATCACAATGACATGGTCTGTCAACAGATTACAGTATGAACAGTAAAAACGTAACTGTGAATCCTGTTGCAATGTATAACTTTATACTTTTGAAATTGATATTGAAAAAGTGCAGCCTTGTGCATTTTCAATCATTGTCATCAAAACGTTATATAGCCATAGTTTACATCAGAAAACCCTTACAGAGTACACTGTTATATTGATAAAACTAAACATTTTGACTATCTTGTTCATAAACAATGAGACAAGGACTTGTCATTCTGATGGCACTTGCATGTTCAGTGACATAAAGATTTGCTTTTGAGAGATAGACAAAGGATTTTGAGCAAGTTATGAGCTTTTGCAGGTAATCCACCGTGTTGTGCTGTTTGTTTGATATGTTTCGAGAAATGCACTTACTGTTTTGCAAATGTTAGGGAATGATTCGAGAAATGTACCAAAGCAAGCGAGAAAAACTATAAAAACTGAGAAAACTTTAGTTTCTTGTAAATGCTAATTATCATATTTTCTTGCTATGAAATAAATTACCTGGCAGGGGTCCTATTTGATGCTTCAGACCTATTTAATGTCATGTTGCATCTATTCATTGATTTCAAATCTCAGAATCGTGTTTACTCTCATGCAGCTAGTTTGGTTCTTTGAAAGCAGTTTGAGGATTGATTTGTTAATCATGGGTGAACATTGTAAAAAAGGCAAAATGAAAGGGTTGAAACCATGATCAGCATTTGTGTGATAGGCTGCTTGCTGATCGTGTGATTGCATTGAGGTGTGTGTGTATCCTGTGCACTGTGTATCCAAACCTGGACTGATCCCTTCTTAGTTGATTTATTACTTTCTTATATATATATATATGTAAATAACTGTTAGACTTAGTTCTGTTACCGATGTCAGCTGGGATTGGCTCCAGCCCCCCGCGACCCTGTACGCAGGATAAACGGTTGACGATGGATGGACATAGTTCGGTTAATCTTTTATAACTTGCATCTGTTTATTCCACATTTATATATTTTGTCATTTATTTATGTCATCTGTATGTTTGTGTCTATTTGTCTAGCACCGTAGCAAATTCCTCGTACGTGTAAAATACTTCTTGGCTGTAAAGCTCTTTCTGACTCTGATTCTGCTTCCTCTCTGCCAGTATGTGACAGTGAGTCCAGACCAAGGCCAGCTGTTGAAGGGGATGTTTGTGCCATACTGTGAGGGCTGTGGGCCTGTTCAGCTGGCGCAGGCCGTCGGCATCGTGGGAGCCGTCATCATGCCTCACAATATTTACCTCCACTCTGCTCTTGTCAAGGTGCGACCAACTTCTCGATAGTTTAAATCTAGCTGCAGTAAACTCTATGATTGTATCAGCAAACCATTAAGTGTCTAAATGTTCTCTCAGTCTCGAGAAGTCAACCGGTCGAACAAGAAAGAAGTAAAAGAGGCCAACAAATATTTCTTCATTGAGGCGACCATGGCGCTGTTTGTCTCTTTCCTCATCAATGTGTTTGTGGTGGCTGTTTTCGGCGAGGCTTTCTATGGACGCACAAATGTAGAGGTGGTGAGTGTCTCTGCAACTGCTTTACTTATCAAACATGAGTGAAATGTGTGTTTTCTGTGGCTGCCGTGCTACAAGTCTACATATTTTATTTTTATTCCAGTACAGCATATGCAATCAAACAGGAAGTCCTCATTCACATCTATTCCCTCTGGACAATGCAACTCTAGAGGTGGACATCTACAAAGGGGTACGTTTAAAGCTAGTACTCCACGCCATTATTACTACAGCACTGTTGAACTTGAGGGGTAGGTTTAGCTTGGCAAGTTATCTTTTTAAAGGGGTACTCTAGTTATTAAGTACTGGATGTGCCAGAGACAGATTTATAAACAAAACCACAGAGACGAAGATTGTCAGGTTTTGCAAAGCATAGACACGGGAAAGCAGGGATAGGACAGATCAGTTTAAATTGTTTTAATAATTAAATCAGAAAAGGTACTCTGGCTTACTTTTCAGGGGTAGTCAATCTAGGAAAGCAGTCCAAAATAAACATAAATCAAGGGGGAATAAGGCAGAATACAAAAGCCACAAACCATTAAAAATGTAGAACAAACGGGAGGATGGTTAGAACTGAAAAACTAAATCCAAAGAAATCCAAGTAACAGGCACAGACAGAGACACTTGACAATTAATGAATGACAAAAGACAAGGGAAAACACAGACTAAAATACAACAGAGGGCTTGGAAACAGGTGAAACAGAAGGAACACACAGACAGAAAGCAAATTAAGCAAAACACAAGAGATAGAAACATGCAGTGCAGTTTGCAATACAGGATTTCTGCCAAAAATTGTAGTATAAAGTTTAAAAATGCGCAAACATTTTTATCTGTGTTTTGGTCTCCACCAACTCCTGAGGAAAGATATCTGGCTCTCTATCTGCTAAATGCTCCACCTCCACCTTGTCTGTCTGCTGTTTGCTGCTGAGCAGGTGGCATACCTGCCCAAACAGTGAGCTGAAAGATGCTAAAACACTATGAAACTGAGGTGAACTACAGTGTTAGGTGATAATGTTCTGTAGGTTTTACTTTCACATTTTATCCATTATCCATTTGAGCTGCTTAAAATTCCAAATGTGCGTTTTTTTAATTTTAATGATGTATGCAGACCCGCTGCTGTTGTTTGAAGCGGTACTTGTTTTCTGGTGAATGTAATGATGTTTTGTTGAACGTCCTTTCTGTTTGCGTGTGGTTTGCAGGGAGTGGTGCTGGGCTGTTTCTTTGGCCCGGCAGCGCTGTACATCTGGGCTGTGGGGATCCTTGCAGCTGGTCAGAGCTCCACCATGACTGGAACATACTCCGGCCAGTTTGTTATGGAGGTCAGTGGAGAATCAAGGACTTGCACAAAAACACACACACAGCACAAACAAGCAATGGAAGTGTCAAATCAGTAACTGTAACTGCTTTGCTGAATTTTTCCTTTAGTTGTGGCCTAGTTTTGGTGGCTTTGAGCTTTATTTATTTAAGCAAGGTAATTGCAAACAGCAGTGCATTTACTGAAACAGACATAAACAAGTGTGGCTTTCCTGTAAATGTCACAGACTGATGTGTTTCCCTGCCCTCAGGGATTTTTGAACCTGCGCTGGTCGCGTTTCGCTCGGGTGTTGTTGACCCGCTCCCTCGCCATCACTCCCACCTTGCTGGTGGCCATCTTCCAGGACGTGCGGCACCTGACAGGCATGAACGACTTCCTCAATGTGCTGCAGAGCATGCAGGTCAGGCAGCGGTGAAAACTGTTTCACTGGCAGCTTCAACTAGGGATTCACCATCATTCTCCACTATCGCCTGTTTTATCTTTCATGTATTTCCCTTTACCTCACAGCACTTTATCTGTGAAGTGCTTTTCGATTCATTCTTATAACCTTCAATACAAGAAGGAGGACATTAATATGATTAATATGTACAAGCAAGGCAGGCTTCATTTCCAAGTAAAATAACCAAATTCTTAATCTCATAGACTAATACATTTATTATTATCATAAGCTAAAAATAAATGGAGTCATTTAGCAAAATATTTGAATATTTTGTTATTTATAACCTTAATGCCTTAAGATAGATACAGTAGATAAAGAGAGAGAGAGAGAGAGAGAAATTCCAGTGTTGCAGTAGCAGCAGTTACACAAAAACAAAAACATGCATGAGGTAGGTAAAAAATATAAAGAAATTAAATACAATTAGAAAATTTACAAATATATAGTATACATAAGTACAAATAAAATGACTTAAGATATCCAATTAAGTGGAGTAGAAGTATGAAGTTGCAAAAAATCTACTCCCTTACTTTCCACCAATGGCATTTTGTGTAATTTGCACATAATGTAATACTTTCCACAGTACTTATTCCATCAGCACAACAATAGAGGTGTGTCATAAACATCATTAACAGTCTGTGTCCGACCACTGCATGTAGTGGCTAGCTCAGTCGGTAGAGCATGAGGACATTGGTGTTTTAGGGTCAAGCTGATCATAAATGGATGAAAATGTCAAACTCCTCTACGGAGTACAAGCAACTATACAACTACAGCCCAACTAGCATACTAATACACACCCTGTTTGCAAATAAATGAAAACTTACATAAATTCACACCAAGCAACTTTTCCTGACTACCAACGGGCATTTAACTGCGTCCACATTGAGCAACTTCCCGTTTAGTCTTTTTTGTGTCTTTTTGGTCCACCCGAGGTAGACGTACAAACGTTAAACCTAAAAAGTTGCAGAGGTTTTTGAGATACTTCCCAAAAGTGTCTGCAGCTGAATTTGACTTCTGCTAAGAGGATAGCTCTGACTAAATTAATTCCAAGGGCCGCCCTCACCCACCTCAATCAGCCATCATCGAGAGTCTGTGGCGACCATTGCATGCAGTTTCTGCAGCGAGTCCAGCACAGATTGGCTTTCTTCCCAAGCATGCCATGAACATGTTGGTCACATGATGCCAGTGGCAGGGTATGAGCCCCATGGTAGGCAGCGGTGTTTTGGGAGAGCCAATCAATCAAAGACAGAATCAGAAACGGCCCGGCTAGCTCAGTCGGTAGAGCATGAGACTCTTAATCTCAGGGTCGTGGGTTCGAGCCCCACGTTGGGCGTTGGTGTTTTAGGGTGAGGCAGATCACAAAATGGTGAAAATATCAAACTTCTCAACGGTGTACAAGCAACTATAAAACTACAGCCCTACTAGACTAGTAACCCCAAACCCCTGCAAATAAATGAGGATTTACATAAATTCACACCAAGCAACTTTTCCTGACTACCAACGGGCATTTAACTGCGTCCACTTTGAGCAACTTCTGTTTAGTCTTTTTTGTGTCTTTTTGGTCCACCCGAGGTAGACGTACAAACGTTAAACCTAAAAAGTTGCAGAGGTTTTTGAGATACTTCCCAAAAGTGTCTGCAGCTGAATTTGACTTCTGCTAAGAGGATAGCTCTGACTAAATTAATTCCAAGGGCCGCCCTCACCCACCTCAATCAGCCATCATCGAGAGTCTGTGGCGACCATTGCATGCAGTTTCTGCAGCGAGTCCAGCACAGATTGGGTCTCTTCCCAAGCATGCCATGAACATGTTGGTCACATGATGCCAGTGGCAGGGTTTGAGCCCCATGGTAGGCACTGGTGTTTTGGGAGAGCCAATCAATCAAAGACATCATTGTACTGTTGTTGTAGCATAAAGAAGGCAGCCTCCACCATTCAGAGTGTTCTCTGTCCATGACACAGCTGGGAGAAATGTGCTCCATATAGTGGTCAGAAACGGCCCGGCTAGCTCAGTCCGTAGAGCATGAGACTCTTAATCTCAGGGTCTTGGGTTCGAGCCCCACGTTGGGCGTTGGTATTTTAGGGTGAGGCAGATCACAAATTGGTGAAAATATCAAACTTCTCAACGGTGTACAAGCAACTATAAAACTACAGCCCTACTAGACTAGTAACCCCAAACCTCTGCAAATAATTGAGGATTTACATAAATTCACACCAAGCAACTTTTCCTGACTACCAACGG
>NC_060157.1:5689604-5800266 GCF_021292245.1 Micropterus dolomieu
TAGACTAGTAACCCCAAACCTCTGCAAATAATTGAGGATTTACATAAATTCACACCAAGCAACTTTTCCTGACTACCAACGGGCATTTAACTGCGTCCACATTGAGCAACTTCCCGTTTAGTCTTTTTTGTGTCTTTTTGGTCCACCCGAGGTTGACGTACAAACGTTAACCCTAAAAAGTTGCAGAGGTTTTTGAGATACTTCCCAAAAGTGTCTGCAGCTGAATTTGACTTCTGCTAAGAGGATAGCTCTGACTGAATTAATTCCAAGGGCCGCCCTCACCCACCTCAATCAGCCATCATCGAGAGTCTTTGGCGACCATTGCATGCAGTTTCTGCAGCGAGTCTAGCACAGATTGGGTCTCTTCCCAAGCATGCCATGAACATGTTGGTCACATGATGCCAGTGGCAGGGTATGAGCCCCATGGTAGGCACTGGTGTTTTAGGAGAGCCAATCAATCAAAGACATCATTGTACTGTTGTTGTAGCATAAAGAAGGCAGCCTCCACCATTCAGAGTGTTCTCTGTCCATGACACAGCTGGGAGAAATCTGCTCCATATAGTGGCCAGAAACGGCCCGGCTAGCTCAGTCGGTAGAGCATGAGACTCTTAATCTCAGGGTCGTGGGTTCGAGCCCCATGTTGGGCGTTGGTATTTTAGGGTGAGGCAGATCACAAATTGGTGAAAATATCAAACTTCTCAACGGTGTACAAGCAACTATAAAACTACAGCCCTACTAGACTAGTAACCCCAAACCTCTGCAAATAATTGAGGATTTACATAAATTCACACCAAGCAACTTTTCCTGACTACCAACGGGCATTTAACTGCGTCCACATTGAGCAACTTCCCGTTTAGTCTTTTTTGTGTCTTTTTGGTCCACCTGAGGTTGACGTACAAACGTTAAACCTAAAAAGTTGCAGAGGTTTTTGAGATACTTCCCAAAAGTGTCTGCAGCTGAATTTGACTTCTGCTAAGAGGATAGCTCTGACTGAATTAATTCCAAGGGCCGCCCTCACCCACCGCAATCAGCCATCATCGAGAGTCTTTGGCGACCATTGCATGCAGTTCCTGCAGCGAGTCCAGCACAGATTGGGTTTCTTCCCAAGCATGCCATGAACATGTTGGTCACATGATGCCAGTGGCAGGGTATGAGCCCCATGTTAGGCAGCGGTGTTTTGGGAGAGCCAATCAATCAAAGACATCATTGTACTGTTGTTGTAGCATAAAGAAGGCAGCCTCCACCATTCAGAGTGTTCTCTGTCCATGACACAGCTGGGAGAAATGTGCTCCATATAGTGGTCAGAAACGGCCCGGCTAGCTCAGTCGGTAGAGCATGAGACTCTTAATCTCAGGGTCGTGGGTTCGAGCCCCACGTTGGGCGTTGGTATTTTAGGGTGAGGCAGATCACAAATTGGTGAAAATATCAAACTTCTCAACGGTGTACAAGCAACTATAAAACTACAGCCATAGTAGACTAGTAACACAAACCCTCTTTACAAATAAATGAAGAATTACATAAATTCACACACATTTCTAAGGGCCCTCACACTAATCAGCTCTCATTGATGGGAAAATATGTACTAAAATGCATTTTAAAATAATACCAAATATCCAAATTTGTAATGTATCAAAATTAACTATGTTACTTGGTTTTTGGTAATAAAGGGCCTACATTGCATAATCTGAGCTACAACAAACACGAGTGGTGCATGGGTTGACAACCTGTTATTTAATGGTGTTGCAGCACAACACTGACAATGACAATATGGTTACGTGATTTACATTATAAAGTAATGTTGAAACTCTGAAACACTTTTTCATGCACAACTGACGAAAACTTAATTTAGGCTGAAAGTAGCAAGCTAATGTTTACTGTGAGGGCTGCTCCTCGGGTCAAATAGTTACCTGACACATTATGTAAATTAGTAAACGATTTATCCTAGGTTAATAAAACGAACACCAACGCTTCACTGGAAGTGATAAGAATTGTAGCAATTAAAGCTAAAAATCGACGGAAATCAATGGAAACCTGCCATTTCACACCATCACTGTCTTCTTTGGGTCTGGATTTTTTTCTGATCTCAAAACGTCTGTGCAAATTACTGATTTGGCACCAATCAGAGGCAGCGTTTTTGTGATGTCATCACGGAGTCTTCTAACAAACTTTTTTACTGAAGTTTTAAACTACAAAATATACAACACTAAAGTAGTTTGATACAAAATATGAATTTTTTGTATTTAAATATGTATTTTAAATACATATATAATATATCGCTGCTGATTTCTCATGATATTGGTAAAAACTACATGGCAATATAACACATATTGATTATTTTCCTTCTCTCTCAGTTGCCATTTGCCCTCATTCCCATCCTCACTTTCACCAGTTTGTCATCTCTCATGAATGAGTTTGCCAATGGATTGTAAGTTTAGCTAATAACATCATAAGACAAATGGAAATCCAAATCCATTGTTTATTTTTATTTTAAAATTCTTATTCTCTTCTTCTTCCTTCAGAGTGTGTAAGATCGGAGGAGGAGTGGTGATCTTGTTCGTGTGTGCCATTAACATGTACTTCGTCGTGGTGTATGTTACTGCACTGGACAGTGTGTGGCTGTATGTGGTGGCAGCGTTCCTCTCCATAGGATACCTCACATTTGTGGGATATTTGGTAGGTAACATCAGGTTGTAGAAGAAGCACATATTCTACTTATTCACTAATTTTGATAATTGAGGCCAAGAATGTTCTGTTTCCAGCCTCTCAAATGTCAATATTTGCTGGTTTTCTTTGCCTGCTAGAATAGTAGCTCTGAGAAATTTTATTATAATCAGCAGATTAATTGATGATGAAAACAATCTTTGGAGTGATTAATAGTGCCCTTATGTGTGTTATATCAACATATCCCTTCTTTGTGTATGAGTAATTTTGTTTCTTTTTATATAATAATTCCAATCACATTTTAAATGTGTTGTTGTAGCCTCTTGGAGTGGGAGGGTTGAGGGGAAACATCTTTTGAATTTAAAGACAGTTATAAAGAAATAGAGTGACGTCACACAGCAGCATAGTTCAGTATTCGATGCTGCTCCTTATACTGACAATGTGTTCTTGATAGAGCAATCAATTCATTAATTGTAAATCTGTTTATGTCTGTCTGTACTGCAGGTGTGGTTATGTCTGATAGCTCTGGGAGTGTCCTTCCTCGATCCGAGCAGTGGGAGAGAGAATGACACAACCATCCTGATCGAGCAGCAGCCAGAGTTTGACTCCTGAATGGAATCTGTGTTTCAGAGTTCATTAACATCACAAATGCAGCTTTTAGCAACCTGCCTGACCTTTCACACACAGTGTCCTTGAGTGCAGATTCATTTATACTAGACGTTTCAAATGAAGTTTTGTATGAATGGTGCTATAGATATTTTTATTTAGTAATCAAGAATCTGTTATTGTAATTGTCTGTATCCTTAGTACTGATTATACAAAACAAGAATAGTTTTGCCAAACTGACCGGTTTACAGGTGTGAAGTTCATTTCACAGAATGACATATAATACAAAATTCTGCTATATCTCAAGGGGTCTGCAGGTTCTTCTTCTGCAAGATAAATTTAAGACTTTTAAGATCATGTTAATGCTGCATAGAATGCAATCTAATGGTGACTGATTGATCGGTCAGCCGATTAATTGGGCACTCAGAAAGCTTATACATCACCCTAAATGACAGCAGATCTAATCTAAAACCATTACTGGCTAGCATTGAATATGTATTGTTATACTGTAGAGATTTATGCAGCTGAATGACACTATTGACAAACTGTACCCCACTCTCCCTTAAACACCGGCCACGTTCTGAAGGCTAGAGCAGTACCCAATGTATTTTTCTATTTCATTCATTAATAATAATAAAAAACCCATCTAAAACAACATATTACTGGTTAACATGTATATCAGATTGTACTATGCACTATGTACGTACTATAATGGCATTATAAATGATTTTCCTTTGTTTTGATATCAGCATTACCCCCCCCCCCCCCCCCCCCCCCCCCCCCCCCCCCCTGCTCTCTAAATATTGGCATCAGGCATTGAAAAACCCATATTTGTCAACCACTACAATTTGATACCTGTTTCATGATCATACCAACCAAAATATGAAAGTATCCTGTAAAACTAGTGGAGACAACCTAGATGCAACCTATTTTTTATTATATGAATTTTTCAATACTTTCAGCAGTATATATTTGCTAATGATATAAATAATTAATTTAATGTGTCATGGGCTTGGACAACCAATTAAAAAATATTTTTTTTTACATGCAGTAAGTTTTTACTAATTCAACAGTTGCCCATTGTGACACAGTAAGCATCCTAGCTGGAGTAGCTAGCTGTAGTGACAGTGTTAGCTGCAGGTCTGAGTGGTCTGACTAAAGGATTGAACAGCCCGCTGCAGCACAGTCCACTGTCACAACAATCACACTTTTAGTTTATAAGTGTGTAACATCTCCCCACAGCCTGAAAGAGAAAATATTCAAGATAAATTGAAAGAAAGACTTTTTAAGACCTTCTTGAGGCCTTTTTTGAGGAAACTGAATTCAGTGTTTTTACAGATACCCTGCTACCCCCATGCGGTTTCTCTTTTGGCCACAGGGAGACAGTGCAGGCCAGAAAAGAGACTGCTCAGATACAGTAAACGGCTCACCAACAGAGCTGTGCAACATAACACAACAGATTAAATGCCATGGTGCATTACATCACGTTTTACGTGTTGTTATGGCTGCACAGAAACAGCATTATTGTATAAAACAAACCAAAAGAAATGCAGTGATACAATGTGACTGAAACATTTCTGTGTGTATATTCAGATATGGCTGGTGTTTGACATGTTTGTGGTGGTGGCATGTCTGAAGAGTTGCAGCTATTGTGTAACTGCAAGCAAGAACTGCTTGTTTCAGTATTGCTCAAATTCCAGTCCTGAAGTGCTTCAGCCTTTGCAAGCCGAGGAAAGGCGGACGGACAGGTTTTTCTTTGCATTGTGGCGGGGAAGTTTTTTTTCTCCCTGTCATGGAGGGAGAGTTATGTAAGAGGGGAGAGTCTTCCCACCGCCCCTCTCTGTTTTTGTTTTTCTCAATGAGCCAATGTCTCCCTGCCTAGGCCTCACAGCCTGTCCAGTAGGCCCCTTTCCTGGAAACATAGCCTAGCAGAGGCCACTCAGGGGCAGGCCTGCGAGGTGGGAGGGGAGGGGAGGGGAGGAGAGGAGGGGGGCTCTTCCAGCAAATCACATGATTGTAGACCCTACAGTCCCAGCCCTACATGAGGCTCAGATGCTGCAAGCACATTTCAACAGCTAGTTTGTCATCAACATGACTGGATGTAGCTAATGCATGGCAGAGTTGTAAGTAGGCGCCTTGGATTCCCAGTGTGAAAAGCAGAAATAGAACCACAACGCCTGATGGATAGAATGTATGTGTGTGCATGCGTCTGTTAGAGGTTAACGTGATTGGTTTATTTGTCATTAATGTCAACATCACCAGATTTTTTACTATTACTATAACTTAATGAACAGTATTTGTGTAGAATATTTCTGAATCTTTTCTTGGGGGTGGTGGGGGGGCTGACATTTGGCCTCAGTAATATGATCGGAGCTATTTTAAGGGTGTTGTATTTGTCTATTTTTCTATGTGTCAGTTGATGACATGGAACAGATTAACAGACTAACTCACTGATTTATTTTTGCAAAAGATATTCATGGAACATTTGTTATAGCAGAAAGCACCATGTAGTTTTATTACTTGCGGCTTACAGTAACTGACTGATTTAATGAGTTGTCATCATAAAAATCAATAAATGTAATATTGAATTGTAAACAAACAGCTCAACTGAACCAACACAATAAAGCACAACACTGAATTACAGGAACTGACTATTTAATCACACGTGTTATGTCTTCTTTTCATATTCTTCCTTTTTCTTTTCACTCTCTGTGATTCAACATTGACACATTTCTGGTCTCAGGTTTGAAATGTGCTGCACTCTTGATTTATTTCTCCTCTCACCACATGTTATTTTGACCTGCCTGTGCATTAGTTCTGTTGACAGATGAAAGATGGATGCAGATTTAATATGTATCTGATGTTTTGTCAGTCATATTTTTTGAACAGATTTTCCAGGGGTACAGCTGCAGCACCCTTAATACTCAGCCCAGGGCCTCAACACCGGTTGGCCCCTTTGCACTTTCTGTCTGCCTATTTGTCTTCTCAGAGGAATGCACATGCAGCATTACCATAAGAAGAGGGCACAACTCACCAGAGAGCAGGCAAAGATAATGAATTTCTACTTGATTTAGTAAACAGTGGCATCATCTGTAAACCACACGACATTTTCCAGCTGTGCGGTCCATACTTATTCTGTATATATTTTTACACAGATCTGTCAGTGCTGCCTTAAAATGTCCGACACCAGGAATGCAAACAGCGGGGCCATTCTTGTTTATGTCTTGCATTGTGGCCACTGTGGGTACTGGCTGAGCTTGTGGTGTAATGGGCCCACATGTGTTTGGAATGGAGAGACTATTTCAGTCGTGTAGTTATTCCTTTATTAACAAGTTTATTTTATTGTTTCTCTCTGTTTTTTTTCAGTTAATCAGTATTATGGACGGATGCAGTTTATGTTCTCCACATCAGTTGTGCTGTTGATAAATTCCACTTCACAGTTTTTCACCGTGCATTACAGCAAAGGGATCACTGTGATTTCTCAGAGGTTTCTGAACTTTCGGAGGATGAGGAGGCGCTGCAGAGCCTCCATGCTGTAAATATAAATATCTGGGGACGCGCTGGTTGACCACATGATGTCAAACCCACTTGTATTTATTTGAACAAGGTAAAATAAATGTGTTTTAGTTCAGGCTGCTCAGCAAATCACTATACTCAGTGTAGTGAAAAATTATTGTAAAGTACACAGGATTTGCCTTCAGCTGAATAAAACTTATTTTAATAAAAAAAAATAGAAACTGCAACTGTTTACGTATTTATTTCTAATTAATCACTGGATTTAGACCTAAATAGTTACTAGTTTAAGTCATAACAGAGTTGAATAAATATTATGATACTTTTACATGATGCAACCATCATTTAATGTTTATGACCTCTAGTTTTGCAGTAAAATAACTGCATTAGAGCCTGCCTGCATTGTTGCACACATGTTCAACACAGTGGTTAGTTTCATTTTTACTGTTGTGTCAGTAGAGGGGGAAGAAAAAGGAGAGAGAGAAAATGAAAGGAGCCTGGGTCATTGGTTTCACTCTGCCCTCTGTTACCTCCACACAGAGAGTAGCCAACTACTGAGGGACAGTTACCATGTTGTCCTGCATAGAGTTTATAAGTTTATATCTTATGGATATGTAGACTGTAGGGATGCATCAGATGAAGAACAACTGGAAACATCTGGGAGTCATATGCATTATAGGTAGGCTATAGTTTAATTAGTTACAGATTAATTTTAAGTATTAGAGACACTTCTACTTCGTCAGTAATGCTGTAGGCTATATTTGATGTTTCTGACAGAATATATATTTTAACAAGCCTGTTATTTATGTTGTTTTTGCTTTCCCTACTAGATCCTTCAGATGTTATGATATCGCAAGTTTACACACAAAACCGCGAATTTTAGGCTTATAAAATATTGCCAAGCACAAACATCGCAGGCAAAGATGATTTACATTATTTTGGGCGTAGATAACTGAATTATTATGACTGAAATTTAATAACATCACAATCTCTACCTCTTCTGATACGTTTAATGAAGTTGAACAAAAAAAAAAACACAAAAAATGCAGAACACAAACAAAACTTGTAAACAATAAAAATAGGCTATTAAAAAAAATAAAAGAAAACAAACGTTATAAACTACAAAATGACGTCCTAGCTTACAATTTTAGAGAAAGGACACACGTCTGTCTTTATTTATATGCTAATTAGGTTGCATTTGTTTGTTTATTTTATAAAATAATAATGTACAAACAATGTGAGCTCATCTGAACGAGCAGCGCTGGAATGTATTCGCTGCGGAGCGTGCAGGACTGGGAGGAATGCCTTGACCACGCCCCTCCTCCCTGGCGTCCAATCAGGGAGAAGAGACGGTTTCAAGGCGCCCTCGGAGTCCCAACCGTAGAAAAACAAAGCCTCGGATAACAACAAAACTCATATTTTACATTTAACTCCACACAGGAATCTATTCACTTGTATCGGACCCGACTGTAGTGAACGATTCCCGGTGTTTTTCGTCGCCCTTAAAGGCATTTCTGGCGATGTTGTTTATCTGTAGTAAGGGGGGGCTTGAAACCGCCCTCCCTTGCCCCATTTCCTCGGTTGTTTTCCTTCTCTCGCCTGGATTCTCCATGTTGTTGGTGCAAGAGTGAAGACTTCGCAGCGACGGGTGAGGGGGGCTGCTCAGCGATATTACCAGTAATAGTCGCGGTAAACCCGAGACGACGGGGCTGACATTCTCAAATAGCCTGCAAAAAAACATATCCAAAGTGCCTTGCCCCCTCCCCAGGCGGACCTCCGAAAGAAGAACAAGAAGAAGAAGAAGAAGAAGAAGAGCGGCGGCGGTGGGGGAATAAAGAAACCCAGGAACAAGATAAATCCTACACTCATCGGGGATTTGTAACTGAGGCGGATGACAAGAGTTACCTCGGCGAATACTTGAGTCTATTTGTCAATAAAACCCAATGAGGGATGCCCATCAGTGCTCGGGGACAGGATTTGAGGATTTTGAGGGCTCCGTGATTGTCAGATGGAAAGTTCTGTTATCACCCAAGTGCAGAAAGAAGACGTTCAAGTGTCACCGAAAACAGGTGAGATGGGCCTGTGTTTATATGCTTTTTCAGTGTTATAATATTTGCCTCCCGTGGTGCGGTATTATTTGATTATCTTCAGAAGAATGATCCGGGTGTTATTGAGAGAGCCTGTAGTGCGCCCATTTGACAGTTGAGCGCTGCGGACGCTGGTTGAGCGCGGTTCGAGTCGCACTACCCCCCTTTTTTTAAACGAAGCAAATCAGTAATATTTAGATCAAATCACATGAAATAAAATGTGTGTGTAAATTAAAGCGACGGATTCTGATACACCACAATGTGCTTATTTACTGAATATATTTTGAACGGAAGCTGCAACCTTAGTTTTTTTTTTTTCTCTCTCCATCGATCACCTGCAGATCATAAAGCACACAACTGTTAGAATAAACATATAAGACTGAACAACATCCAGCACTCAGAGGGCGAGATTATTATGTAGCTCACCTTGCTTTAAGTTGTTATTGAATCGAATATAAGGTCAGCTATAAGTTCACAGTCTCCATTACGCACCAGGTTTGCCATCTGGAGCTTGGCTATTGTTGATCCTGTTTTTTTGTCTCTTTTTTTTTGCCGTGGGTGCTCTTTTTGTGCAAAAATCTCTTGTCGCTTCTTAACATGTGGTGTTGTGATCATCGCTCAGTTCTTCTTCATTTAGTGCTGCTGGTTGATCGTGGCCAGACCCCCCCCCCCCTCCAAAAAAACTGCCGTGTATTTATGTCGATCAGGTTCCAGCTTGTTTGGCACCATCCCATGTCCTACTACAGTGTTCTTCCAGGTACAGCATGAGGAGCCCGTCTGTCACCACAGGCAGCACCACGGTTCAGTGTAAACCAAGCTGTTTTGCTCATTTAAAAACTATGGTGTGGTGTTTTGTTCATTTTTTTTTATTTTTTATTTTTTTTTGGGGGGGGGGGGGGTGACTGCGCTGCTGTAGCATTAAAGGAAGGCTGCTGCACTGTTCCCACATTATTATTTCATTGCACAAACAAACAGCACAGGTTCTGTGTTGAATCATAATGCATTTATAAGCTGGTGGGTGTAAAGGAGGACCAGAGTGGCTGTTGATTAACAAGAGGGCTGTATACCAGGTGCCGCGGTGTTGACAGCGGAATGCACAAACACACCCCTCTGCACACGCCCATTGTAGCGCCGTTTCAAAGATTCCGTTGTTTGCAAGCTTCCCTTGGTCTTGAAAGAGGCTTCCCTCATTGATTCAGGCTCACTACTTGAGTGTTAATCTCGTGCATATTGCATGAGTGCAGGTACTGATGCGGTGCTTTTTGCACCGCATCAGTACCTGCAAGTGTGTCAAGTCAAGTGTGCGTACAAAATATAATTCAACATGTCCACAGTGGGTTTTTTTGTTGCTTTTTGTCTTGCATGTGTTTTGAAGTGCTGGATTTGTCTGTAGGACTAATCTGCTGCTGTTTTTCTATCCTTTTACATGCAGGGGAGATGTAGTGTATGTGTTATGTCATACATGAATATACTGTTGTCCTGTGGGAAATCAATTGGCTGACTTACACTGACAGGATCCTTGTTAATGGGATACAAATCAAGTGGATTGTATTGATTATTGTATCTTAATAAATTCAGGGGGGTTGGGGGGGCTAGACTAATGAAGGACATCTGAGGAATTACCAAATCACGCTCCGGTTTCCTTTGTCTCTCAAACATGGTGTTGTGTAACATGGACATTGGTGGGTCTGCATTATGTCTTCAGAGGGTCAGCGTGAACACTGTGGATTGTAAGAAACAAATGTGTAAATGTGCTAGCGTACAGTTGGGTGGCACACTTTCATGACTTTGTGTATCAACTGTTCTTATCTCTAAGAAGGACTGAGAGTGTTTACAGTCTGTAATGAAAGTGTATTGATGGTATTAATCCTGAATCTGTTTGCAAGTCCTCACACGAAACACACTAGAGGGGACTTGAAGGAATGTTTTTTTTTTCTCCCTTTCTTTCTCCACGGCTACTCCTATGGGGCCGGGACGCTCACCGTTACAGTGGCTGATCAAAGACCTGCACAGAGCACTGAGGTGTGACTGCTTGTCCGGCTCACTGACTGACTTGACTGACTGCCTGGCTGTCTTGTCAGGCTGTTCTGGCTAGCTTCAGACAGTCCTGAAATGTCCTGGAGTTTAAAATGGTTGGAATGTTTTCTGTCTGTGTTTTCGGTTGAAGGTACTGCCGAAAAGTGTGGGTTTTCCCGCCCTCTGTGATTATATAACATGTACCAGCCATTTCCAGCAGCAGCAGCAGCAGCAGAGGAAGGCGCATTAAAAACAGATTTCATGTGCGGGCTGTGCCATTACTATAGACAGATGGACGGTGCCTTTTAGAAAGGAGAAGCTCATTCT
This sequence comes from Micropterus dolomieu, assembly GCF_021292245.1. Lineage (NCBI taxonomy): Eukaryota > Metazoa > Chordata > Actinopteri > Centrarchiformes > Centrarchidae > Micropterus > Micropterus dolomieu. Next base: position 5,700,815 of record NC_060157.1, read on the forward strand.
TTACAAGTAGCTTATTCCTAATTATGCTGAATTTCCTTTATGGATTAATATGTGATTGATTTCAATAAACAACAACCCCCCCAGGTATTTTAATTCCTGTATTGTTTGTATCAACATTTTTTTGTGTGTGGAATAAAAAAACATTAGATTATGTGTACCTGACGTGAATTGTGGCGTGTAATTCAAGCCCCCTACTTTATATTTCCGTGTCGACTACATGGAGTTTTGCTTGGTTTTCTCATGAAAGTCCTTCTTTCTCTGTGCGAAACAGGCCAGGTGAGCCGGTCTGCCCTGAAACAGCCTCGGAGTTGTAACATCTTCAAAGCACTCTTCTGTTGCCTCCAAGCTCAGGATGGCCCCAAACCGCCACCACCAACGCCACCACCTTCCCAGCAGGCCTTGCTGGAGTCACAGGAAAATGGGACTGTTGTCAAGGTAACACTGTTCTTCGTAATATTTCACACCACCGAAAACAATTCGAAGACCTCAGTTCAGTCCTGCCTTTATTTTAGTTTATTTATGATTTTACTTCCTTGACGCACGCACACACACACACACACACACACACACACACACACACACACACACACACACACACAGACACACACACACACTGCTTGCCAAAAAATAGGAGGCGTTTAAAAAGTTTGGCCATCTGTAGGAATAAACTAAACACACTGTCGTAAAAATGTGCTTATTATTGTCTTCAAGCGTTATTTTATTTGTTTTACAACTGCACACTAAAACCGCTGCTGCACCTGCTCTGAACGTCTTGAAAGCTAACCGCAACTGTCTGCGGATATGGAATCACTTTGATGTTCACACTTGATCCCCCAAGGAAGATAAGAACGACAGAGAGACTATCAATCCTTCAGGCAGACGGTCGAGAGCGAGCAGAGAATGGTGTATTGTGTGCTTCGTAATTGCTGAGGTGGAGAAAAAATAAAGCCTTGAGGGCCTGCTGCACACGGATGGCCATGCTGGTGAATGCTGTCAGCCTGATTAGAGCTTCAGTAGCATGTAAGGGGCATTTTAATGAGATGCCATGTTTGTTCACATTGAGGTGTGTCCTCTAGCATCAGGAGCAAACAGGAAGCAGCATCTGTAAGGCCTGGATATTGTCTGCCAGGCTCCCACCGAAATGAAACCAAATTATACGTTTGCGTCAATAGGGTTGTGTTGCATTGGGTTTATTGTTTAGTTGATGAAAGAAGATTGTTTTTGCTCATGGATATTATGTTTCTCAATCTTAATATGCCTTCCTCGATGGATAAGCTATTTACGTTATGTAATATATTAATAATTGAAGTTAGTTTGATTGTGCTCATAAAGATCAGAGGATGAACCAAAATTAATAAAAGGAGAAAACTGGATTTTTAAAAATTAGCTCATATAAGGTAATGTGCTCTCCCTGCAGTTGAATGCCTGTAGAGATGCGTTTGGGAAGTATAATGGAAGAATAAATATGCTAATCCTAAAGATAGGCAACATAGAAGCTGTTACAGTAAATAACGAAGCCCACTCCTTCAGCCACCCACACATATATGCCCCTCTTAAGAGTCTTATCTAATTTCCCAGAGGGAAAATCAAATTGCCAAGGTCTGATTTTCATATGAATCACTGTACTATCAGGACTAATCATGTCCCGTAGCTATAAACACAGCACAGACAAGACAAATGATATAGGTGTGTGTAGGACAATACCATTAAAACAAGTTTTTGTGTGTCACCTTAGCAATATGAACCCAGTCTCCTGCCTGAGGTAGAGGCCCAGGACCAAGGGAAGATATGTGTGGTCATAGACCTGGATGAGACCCTAGTGCACAGCTCATTCAAGGTACGCCATCAGTCATTTAATCACTAAATAAGCTTCTTTATGTCAACACTAGCATTTGCCTCATTTCAGTATGTTTGGTATTGTTGTTTGACCTGTGATGTTACATCAGTTTGAGTGAAAGCTTCTTCAGATTCAATGATGTGATGTCGATACATGTGATGGCAGCTTGTAGCATTGGTGCATTGGTCTTCTTCTTCTGTGATTGTTTATTATTCCGTAGCAGGCTTTCTTCACTAAAACAGTCACATGTATTTGAGGAACATACAGTGTATTATTTTCTGTTTGTGTTGGCTTTTCACTGTGACGTGAAGTCTGTTTCTAAATGTTCAGTTATGTAACGCCATGTGAATGTACACAGCGCAGCTCATGTGAATGAGCATGCCAACCATCTCCCTCTGTGTTCTTCCCTGCAGCCTATTAGTAATGCAGACTTCATCGTGCCTGTGGAGATAGAGGGGACCACACACCAGGTAAACTACTGTGTGCTGTGTGTTTGCTGTAGAGGGGAGGGGGGGGGGCTGTGTGTTTGTGTATGTATGTTGATGTGTTTGCAGCGGTTGCTGAGCTGAAAAGGGATGGGTCTTGTAACTGATCAGCCAGGGTTTGCTATGACAGGCGAACGGAGCCCTCTACTGACCAGATGTTGAACAGGGAGTCGTAAGTGGAAGTGGATGCATCAGCAAGAAAATGAATCATTTCTGTTGAGTTCATCTAAAATATCATGAATAAGTGATACAGTACATATTACTGCCTCTGTGAAGATGTTGAAAAACTTGCTCAAATAGCACAGTCTACTGGACAATTTGTTCAACTTGGCTGTAGAGCTTCTCACTATTGGACATGTGGAAATGTAATTAACTGAGAAATGTGATTCCTGGGACCCCATGTGCTAGTACGCGATCCTCTGGGGGCCTCTGCCTGGTTCAAGTAATCCAGGATAGGCTGGTTAACACTGGCACGGCCTATTCTTGATTACTTGTTTCAGGAACTGGCCATTAACAGCAATCAGATGGGAATAATAAGTTGATGGTACACATTTATTGAAGTGACAGTTACATAGTCCTGTAAGTCAGACTGTTTCCTGATGGCCTATTTGTTTCACAGGTGTATGTGCTGAAGAGGCCGTATGTGGATGAGTTCCTGCAGAGAATGGGAGAGTTGTTTGAATGTGTGCTGTTTACAGCCAGTCTCGCAAAGGTACTTTACATCAGACACTGAAATAGATCTTCATATTATTCAGCACAAAGTATATGTTGTTTGTTGTAATGTCTGATCTATCAGATGTTGTTCTGCTTTCTCTCGCCTTTTTTAGTTCTCCTTTTACTGTGATAGCAGCTACTTGACATGGTGTTAGTCACCTTTGTAGACACCCTCCTCATGTTTAAAGCCATAATTTGTTTCCTTGCTCATTGCACCAGCTATTTGTAAGTTCAAAAACTTACAAGGGATTAGTTAGTAGTGATATACGCGTAACTAAATTTAAATGTGTTGCACCGCACACACTAGATAGTTGTTACTAAATATTTACATATATAAACTACCAGGTGTAACTGCTAGGGAGCTTTAGTTTTAGCCTGCTAACATTTGACCTGGTTACATTCAAGATAAAGAGGACATATTGTGGGTCGACATGTCTGACTTACACTTGATAACTATGTATGTTACAGCTTGTGATGCTACAATGACTTCCTTAAGTTTTATTGGTGCAGCCCAGTTTAGTAAACCCCGCGTTCGACAAGCATTACCTTTGAACTATAGACTCAAAATTTAGGAATGGATTTACGAATGGCTAGTGTAACCTAATCCAGATGAGCAGATTGTAGATGTGTGATGCTATTTCTTAGCTATTTGCCTTACACATCCCTGCTTTTCCCCCACCTGCTCCCCACACCCCCTCACCTCCATCAGTACGCAGACCCGGTGACGGACCTGCTGGATCAATGTGGTGTATTCCGGACCCGGTTATTCCGGGAATCTTGCGTATTCCACCAAGGCTGCTATGTCAAAGATTTGAGCCGCCTGGGCAGAGACCTCCACAAAACCCTCATCCTGGACAACTCTCCTGCCTCCTACATCTTCCACCCTAATAATGCTGTGAGTTTTGATCTGTCTCTTTGGGTTGCAAATAGCTTTGACAATTGTGATGAATAATATTGATATCTGTTGTTCAAAAGTCGTGGCACCTGCTCTTAGACCTCAAGCTTATGGAGGCCTGGGGAAAATGGTGGGAACACCGTGGGACAAGAAACTCATGCAAACGATAACGTGTTTAAACTAAAGCCTAAATCTTATTTTCCCCGAGATGCTGGAGGTCTGGCAATGTGAGATTAGCTCTTACAAAATGATAAATCAAACTACTACAATTAGTTAAATGAATTAGAATAGATTCCTAGTTTCAACCTGATTATGGCTGCAACTAATGATTATTGCAATCAATGAGAAATCTGCAGGTAATTTACTTGATTTATTGTTTTATATTTGCTATGGAACAAATGATTGACAAATGCTCTGAAATTTCCCTGAGCCCAAAACCCAAAGACATTCAGTTTATTATTGGCTGTTAGTTTCCAATTAATTTTCTCTTATTGACAAATTGTTTCAGTTCTAATCCGGATTTACAGAAATGTACACTGCACATTTAGGACTGATTAAAATTTGTACACCTCTGGTTAAATATGTATTAAAACACAGCTTTGGTCCGGAACTGTATGCGCCAGGTGCAGTTTATACAATATGTGATTTTTATTTAATTTTATCCATGGTTCATAAAAGCCAGCAGTTTTTGAGTGATTGCTTGTTTTCATCAGGTCCCTGTGGTGTCATGGTTCGACGACGTGGACGACTCTGAACTGCTCAACCTTCTGCCTGTGTTCGAAGAACTTAGTCAAGTTGATAATGTTTACACCGGGCTGGACCAGCTTCGTGGACATTAAGCTCTCAATGGACCAGCTCAGCTCCTGTTTGAACTCCAGCTTGTCTTCAACTACAATAGAACCATATATCGGGATTAGATACTAGAGTATTCAGACGCTGTTCTTCTAGCCTCTGCACAAAATCCTCAGTTTAGAAAATTGTATTATCATGGGGTTAAGGAAATTCCAAGCCTGGAAAACACAATGTGTTTGACTCAACTGAAACTATAGATTGCAATCTGAGGCCTTTCCTCTGAACCTCAGTGCTGACATTTTTGACAACCACTATGAGAACGAGCGGGAAACAATAACCAAAGCAGTCCCATCACAATCACTCCAGTTTATATGAATATTAAAGGGGTTCTTTTGCCAAAGCAGAAGGCTGCCTGCCCTGACTTGACTTTTGGACATGTTCTTTTTTTATTATTGTGCCTTTTTAAGGAACAACAAAGAAAAAAAAACTATCAGCTCTTTTTTTAAATTTCCACCAGATTTTATACATTTAATGATTTCTTTTTTATAGGTTGTTTTATAAGGAAATCTATTTTTAAACAGTGAACATGGTTCTTCTATGCAACCCAGTTCTGTAATTACATGGACAGTACCTCCTAAGTAGCCAGTCAATAATTGCATTCAGCAGATGTAAACATTACTGTAGCCTTATTTACCTGTAAATGAGCAGCAAAAAAAGTGTATTTTCCTTATACTTTTACTATAAACACAATTTCTACAAAACATACAAATATACAGTACGTCGTTAGTAGTCAGATTGATATTTGATATATTGGTTATAAGTTAAGTAAACAGGGTGAAATCTTGTCTTTGACGGTTCATTGAAAGCAGACACACTGGAATATGATGGCACATAGGACGGCCAGAAATGCCACAGTTTTCAGTCAAGGTTCAATAATTTGTTACTATGTTTTTCTTTTATTACTATATGACATACAACTTGCACTTGTTTTATATTGACAGTGCTGAAAGTAAAAACTGTGCCTTTGAAATTCGGACAGAGAATTGTGTTCTGCCTGAAAAGAGATTTGCAGGCCTACACAGTCTGATGTGTCATGCTGAGCGTGAGAAAACACTGTCAAGGGCAAGTGTAATGCCATGTGGCTGTGGTACTTGCAGTGCAACACTTGAAAATATCAAATAAATTTTAGCATAGTGTGAGCGTTTTTTTCTATATTTATTGGCCAAAAACCTGTAATGTCCAGTATTTCTTAATGCTTAACATTTTGTATTCTAATCTACTTGCCTACTTTGAGGCTGGCCTTGTGTTTAACTGTTTTATTTGTGCCTAAATAACATACATTTTGCTGTCAAAGTTCTTGGATAATTCAAAAACTTAAGCAGTTAAATCAAATAAACCATTAACAAGTAAAGACAAGATTCAATCAAGAAAGAACACCTTTTTCTCATTTTAAATTCAGTACAACAGATATTTTGTGGGGATATGTTTCCTGGGTAATGTGGTTTTTCTATGATGTTTAATTTCTGATGCAATTATTGCCTGCATGTTAACTTGTAAAATATGACAATGAAATTGTACCAGTTGTGATGACCAAAAGTATTTGTTTAGACAGTCACAATTTGTCTTTGTGTATCAGAATAAATCAAAAACTCATTGTCTCTACCTGATCTGACCAAAACTCTAACAGACAAGGTGCTACCAGATTTTATTTTAAAATAAAAATTGGTATTATACAATACTGTATTCGTATTTATTTTTCTCCGTGGTGACACTAAATGACACATCTCTTCTGAAAGTATGAAATTGCTTTTGCTCTATGTCCTCCGATACAACAATAAAGTATCTTTTTAAAAATGCTTAAATCTTTTTGGTTTAAAAGACATACTGCAGGATCAAGTTCTACTCAAATGTCAGTACGACTTGCAAACAAACATCCAAACTTTGTTCACACAAGATTTCATTTTAAATTTTATATTTTTAACGTGTACTGTGGTGGAATTTCTGTAAGGTATAGTTCTTGAGTACTTGCATTGTTGCTACATTTCAGAGGGACCATACCAAACTCAGCTATAGTTACTAGTTACTTTTTAGATTTTATATAAAGATATGATACACTTAACAGTTAAAAAGTAAAGTAAGCAATTATTATTAAATATGACAAGGACTATTCCACATGTACATTTACTTTTGGATACATTTCCTTATTAATACTTTTTTACTTAATTAAAATGTGTAGGCCTATAATATATTGACATTGTTCCACTTTTACTGAAGGATACTTCTTCCACCACTATCAGATACTAGTTAAACATACATTTATTTTTCATAACCAACATTATAAGTCTAAACAGAAAAATACGCTTATGTAAATTATCTTTAAATGAAAATATGGTCGCCCGTTGAAAAACGGCTGATATCAACTCCTTCACACTCCTGCGCATTAATTTGCATCAGCCCTGCATTTATTATTTATTTGATCAGAAACATGTGGTAGAGACATTCGAGTCTTTGTTTCATAGTGTTTATTAAACGGTATATTCGTAGCCAAATATCCAACGTTAAAGCTTATAAACAAAAAAACCCAAACAATTATTGTTGCTTTGCTAGTAGCCGTTGGCAGCTAATGGTGCAGCTATATTTAAGAGTCGGCCATTTTAGGTGTACCGGGGACATTATTCGGTGACACCAGGAAGTGTCTTTTTAATATAAAGCTTCTATGGCGAATGACTCGTAATAATAAATTCGGTTTAACTTACAGTAATTATAAAATATCCGACTTGTTTATTTATGCCCATAACCTAGTGTATTTAAATATTTAAAAATATATATAGCGTTTATTTTCAGAATCGGGACTACAACATTTCTGGGCGTTTTCATGGTGACATCATGTGAGCTGACTGACACGTACGGTTTTGTTGAAAAAAATAAAAGTAACAGAAGAGCAGGAAGAAGAAAGGCACTAGGAGCAGAGAGAAAGAGGTATGTACTTTATGTTAGCATAGTGTGCTTATGTCCTCGGTGTCAATGTTTGCTGTAATATTACCAGCTTTATCTACGGAAGAATGAACGAGTCGTCGAATTGTGTTAACAGACGAGCAAGCGTTAGCTAGGCAAGCTGCTCATTTTAACGCCCGTATTAACTCACTGGTTAGCAACGTTGGCTATTAATATGATAGTCTCATGCGTCAAAACACAAATATTGGCCGCCTGACAATTGCTGGACTGCCGTGCCCTAGTTTAAACAACATATTTATTCATGAGTTAACCTAAGTGTTTTTGTTGCCAGCTAATGTTAGCTAACAACTGCTATATCACGAATTGATAGCTTGTTATCAGAAAGCTCGGTAAATGTAATTATGGTAACGTTACTGAACGCTTGACATTTAACCTAGCTGGTTAACCTGTTGTGTAATTAAATGATGCAAGACCTCCTCTAACTAAAGTACGCACCTCTGATGTGCAACACGCGTGTGTATCGCTGGTGAAAGCAGTATTCAGATTATGTACTCAACGCTAGCCTAAGTTAAAGTAACTAGCGATACCACATTACCTTTTTTTACTCTATTCAAAAATGTACTTAAGTTAAAAGTACAGAAATGTTAGCAGCAAAATAAAATAAAAGTCATCATTATGTAGAATGGTCTCTGACAGTGTTATATTATTAAATTATTGAACCATTTATATTGATGTTATACTGATGCTATAACAGCAGTTTATCATATTTTATAAACTAATCTTTTGTGTTTTATATAAAATCTTAAAAGTAGTTATAGCTGTTAAATAAATGTAGTCTATTAAAAAGTACACTAGTTCCCTCTGTAATGTAGAGTATATGTATAAAGTTGCATACAATACAAATACTCAAGTAAAGTATTTAAGTTGAGTAACGTTACTTGGGTAAATTTAGCTGCTTTCCATTACTGATTAACAAGTGATTGTACCCTTGCTTATCTGTGAATGCTGCATGCCCACAGTTGTGGTTGTAAAATAATTTACATTTTGACCGTAAAAGTGGAGTTTAAGTGTAATCATGTGCTGTTTCTGTTCAGAGGAGACATCGTCTGTTCAAGAATCACCTTCAGATCTCTATTCCTGGTTCAATCATGAACGTGTTTGACCGCAACATCAACTTTGACGCTCTCTTCAAGTTTTCCCAAATGTACGTAAGCATGCAGTGGATTGGTATGTCAGTCTTGTACTTCAAGTTTCCATCACCCAGCACTGTAATCTTTTTTTTTTTTTGCAGATCTCATTCCACACAGGTGCACTTGAAGAATGTGTACTCAAGCTTGGCAGTTTGTATGTTTGTGGCTGCAGCTGGCTCCTACGTCCATGTCGTCACCCGCCTCTTTCAGGTAATAATAATGATAATGTACCGTATTTGTATAGCGCCTTTCTAGCCTTTGCGACCACTCAAAGCGCTTTTACGCTACATTGCATTCACCATTCACACACTGGTGGAACAGCCAGCCACCAGAGGCAATTCAGAGCTCAGTATCTTGCCCAAAGACACTTCGACATGCAGCCTGGAGGAGCCGGGGATTGAACCACCGATTTTTTGATTAACAGGCAACCCGCTCTAACCCCTGAGCCACAGCCACCCCAGTTTAAAAGTTGATCCTTTTATAACAATGCAAATTGTGCCCTTAAACAAAGTGCTGACAGGAATACTTTATCCTACCTAATCTAGCCTTCTTTTTAAGTTTAGTAATCTGGTGGTTGCAGATAAATGTGTTTTAACAATAAAACAATTACACAATACTGAGTAATTTAAAGCTTGTATTAATCCATGTCCAGTGTATCCCAGTGCAACTTCATGTTTCATTTGATTAGTAGATGACCCAAACAATTGACACACCAATTTAATGAGTGCCATTTGCTGTGAAATATAGCAGCCCTTCTTTCCTGAAGATTAATGATTTATTTCAGCATTTATTAGTTTTATGATTTTAGCAGAGGTGGCCTTTATGTTTGATGAGATGGACCTGCATCCACTTTAAAACACAGCGGGAAAACCTGAAGACACTGTCTTTTGTGAAGTTTAAGTTCTGTGGTAATTTACAGTGAGCATTGTCACCACTCGGCCACTGAGCACAGACTTTGTTGCTAATCTACCTCTATCCGTGTTTCATGTGACAACAGACTGCATGTGTAGGATATTCTGCAGCCTAATACCTGGAACGTTGCTACCAGAATTTCCCTTTGTAATTTTGGGATTACCAGTTTTAGAAGATACTGAATGTATTATAGATAAATACATATACAGATAAACACAATACAATACGCAATACAATGACAATACAATACGCAATACAATGACTGCACTAATTTGCTCCTTTGTCTGCTACACCAGTGCCAGTACGTTCTCTGGTATATCAGGGCACTGTGGGCGCATTTAAAATGTATCACAGGTCTTTGATTTGAGTCAGAATCACCACAACATCACCATAAGATAAAAAATTAAGATAAGACAAAACTTGTTGGATGTTTTCTGTCTTATCTTAACATCTTATGGTGATCCTGTTGCTACAGGGATATTCAACCTACTGTATTGAGAAATTTACAGATATTGGGATGCTGCTGTTTTCAACACCCTAAATTAGTGGTAAATATCAAAGTGACAATTTTCCTGCCCTATCGTCACCCCCGTGCCCTTGTTCTCAGGGCGGCATACTGTCTGTGCTCGGCTCCCTGGGGATGATGTTTTGGCTCGCCATGACACCACACAACCCAGAGACAGAGAAGAAGAGACTGGCTATCCTCGCAGGATTTGCCTTCCTCACAGGTAAAGTGTTGACTTTATGGACATGCTACAATTAAAAGTGTTGCTTTGCATGTGATCAGAGTTGACTTTGTAAAGTTAAGCCCATGTTTGCATTCCTCTCTTCCTCTCCAGGTGTCGGCCTTGGCCCCACACTGGACTTTGTCATCGCCGTCAATCCGAGGTATGTGAAAGGTTACTCAGTGTTTAACATCTGTGCATAAGCAGCTAGCTGAATAGAAGTTAAACATTAAAACCACGAAACATTGATTTTAAAACGGCAATGAGAGAGAGTATTATGTAATCATTGGTTGCTGTTTGTCTGTACACATCTAATTAAAATTATGTATTTATTGAAAACTTATTGTTTGCTCTGGTTTGTTTCTCATCAGCATCATTGTGACGGCTTTCATGGGAACCTCTGCAATTTTCATTTGCTTCACTCTCAGCGCTCTCTATGCCAAACGCAGGAGCTATCTGTTCCTTGGAGGTAAAGGCAGTTTATTACCGATGTGACGCTGTATACTTCTTTTCTCAACCATTTATCATACAACACAAACACACTTAAAACTTTATATAACATACACCTTCTGGCCATCAAACAGAATCCGTCCACTTGTGTAATTAACCCATACATGCTGCTTCCCTCATTCTTCTCAGGCACGCTGATGTCCGGCCTTACCCTCCTTTTCCTGATGTCTGTGATGAACATGTTCTTTGGATCTGTGATGATGTTTAAGGTAGCTGAACCAACCATATCTCAGTGAACGTTTGATCAGCTGTGTGCATTAATGTGCTCTAAATGCGTGTATCTTCCTCTTTATCTTTTCTAACAGGCACACATGTACCTCGGGCTGCTCATTATGTGCGGCTTTGTCCTGTTTGACACTCAGCTCATCATTGAGAAGGCAGAGAATGGAGACAAGGACTATGTCTGGTGAGGCAAAACTCCATACGAGCCTTTATCTGTCGGCTTCTCAAAACCAAATACCATGCAAATACATCATCCCACAGGGAGGTGAACAGCTTAGCATCTGTTCCTGATAATGAGAGAGATAAAGAGTGGCTCGAATAAATTTCACTTTCAATTTCACAGAGGTTCAGTCAGTACATGGTAAATGCATACATTTTACAGCTGAATTATTGAATGAACTGAATTTATTTTAGACATGTTTTTCTTCTCAAAAGCATATGTAAGATTCTGAAACAAACGTTTGTTTTTTGAAGGCACTGTGTGGACTTGTTTCTTGATTTCATCACCATCTTCAGGAAACTGATGGTCATCCTTGCCATGAATGATAAGGTACGGGGAAAAAAAAAAAAAACGTTAATGGATAAGTCTGGTCGTGTTCTATATTTTTCTTATTGTCAACAAATCCAATGAAAAGACAAAAACATACAAGAAATTTATCCTACCAACAAGTATTGTGTGCATCGAAAGCCTGGTATATCATATTCCTTATTCTAATGGAACTGTTAACCTCTGTTTGTGATCCGATTTAAAAACACATCAGTTAGTAACGCTCTTACACTGGGCGACATGTTCCTTCGTTATGATGAACATCAACATTGTAGTTTATTTTGATTCGATCCCACATACACCCATCCTGCTGCCGGAGATACTCACCAATACACCAAACACACAACTAAAAATAGTTCCAAACAAATGCATTATTTACTCCTGTTTAGCGAAAAAACTAAACTAAACTAAAAACTAAGTTGTCCAGATGTTTTAGGATATTTCTAACTATATTTGTGACCTTTTTTTAAAGACTTATCTCTTCAGTAGGAATAAGTGGGCTTTAAGCTGAGTGCCATGGATGGGGTAGGGAAGTCAGAAAGTATTGAGAGACGCACTAACACATTGTTGGTTTTGTTGTTTTAATGGGATTTGTTGACAATAACAAAGTATAGGATATTGCAGCCTCAACTGTTTAATGTTTCTACAAGAAAGGCTGGTTAAAATAAATTGTCTTCAATGCATTTTACTGTTTTTAACAATTCTGTAGAATAAAATCCTGGTTTAATTAATAATAAATGGGTGGCTCACCCAAATCACAGCAAAAACAACGTATTTTCTCATTCAGCTCTAGTAGAATCCAGCCATGCAGATACTTTTGGTTTTGTTTGCTTAGGTTTTGAGATATCTGAGACTTCTGCCACCGCCCCAGTGCAATGGTGGAAAGGGGAATTTAGGTTGTGGTGCACAAAACAATGAAAAAGCAAATGACATTTGAATAACCCAACAGCGACATATGCAGAAACTTGTTCTAGTTACTGTGGATAATAATAATAATAATCATCAACAGACATCTGAATAATTACATTTGACCAAAGCAATGGTTCCTTGTGAAGCAAAAACAGGGAGATTCCTTCACTGTTGTATTTTGTGATGGAAAGTAAGCAACTACATTTAAGTGCTGTGCCTATGTACAATTTTGCTGTACTATCCTCCTCATGTTGCAGTTATATTTGAGTTGTTAACAGTTCCACCAAAGAGACAATTCCCCTCTAAACCTCTCACATGGTTTTATTTAATAACTTTTGAGCCCCAAAACACATAAAAATATCAGATATTTCACAAAAACAGTAATTATTAGAGAAAAAATGGAAGATTTAATAGATGACCCTCAGAACAGTAAAACGCTGCTTACACATTGATGCTTCAGTATTGACAATCGAGTGTCACATAATATCAGTCAGACAAAGCACTTTTACTTTTTGAAGTACATTTTACTGATTTGCTTCAGTAAGATTTTGAATGCAGGACTTTTTACTTTCACTTTAACTTTACTTTTACTTTAACTATCAGCACATACCGTTTAACCGTATGTGTCTGCATGGCTTGATACCACTACATTGAATTCTTTGTCTTATAATTGTGATTATTTGTCCCTTTTTTCAGGACAAGAAGAAGGAAAAGAAGTAAAGAAAGTTTGAGTGTCTGGAAATGAAAAAAAACAACAATCTGTCAGACAAGGCACAATTTGCAACGCATTTGGTGCTTTTCACTTTCTGTCTTCATTTATCGAATTAACTCCTCTGTGGTCTTATATTACTGAACACTTCTTTGATTTATTTTTTAAAACTTACAACAAGGGTTGAATGTAAGTTCATAGTAAACTAATGCTAGTCCCATCATGGCTGTGAATGGAGAATAGACTAATGCTGCAGTGAACATGCTTGGCCTGTAGAGGGGAGCGTTGCCCTATGGAGACTCCCAGAAGCTGAGCAACACTTAATGAGGATTTTCATTCATATTTCATTACTGTTATTTAGTGCCATAAATTAATGACATGATAGGCTCCTTTTTTGGTTTTTTTTAGTGGGTCAGGTGAGCTTCTCAGTTGATCAGTGTTTTATTTGAAATTATGTAATTTCAGACGTTGATTTGCTTATTTATAGTTTTCCCTTGGTTCTCTTTAGTGGAGTGTCACAACATATGGTGTCCCATGATTTTGACAGATTTTTGATTTGATTTTGTTTTGTGACCAACATTTTGAGTAAGAATGGTGAAGCCTGGTAATACTAACCATGGAAGCCTGTCTGGAGCTACACAAACTGATTCAGACGGACTCAGTGGTCAGGATTTTGGACTTTTGGCTGTCTTGACTGATTGGCTGGAGTCTGAGCCATCTGTCCACATTTTCAACTCAGACAGGCAAATTATTCAGACCTCTCCCAGTGTAAATTTCCTCTTAATATCTGTTGTCTAGAAATTAGTTTACCAAATGATATGATGTTAACCTTACGATTTTTCGAAAGTGTATACTGTGAAGAATTTATTTTATTCATGTAAAATTGAAACTAATAATTTGATACATTTGCTCAAATAAATGTGTTGAACATATTGAAATAAGGTGATCTTGCCTGCCTTCACTGTTGAAAATGCTAGTAAAAATAGTTAATATCTGCGAAAATACTCAATTACAAATAATACTTCTGTATTTAAAATGTTTAGACCTGAAAATATTGATGATTGATCATTTTTATAGCAAAGATGCCAAATGTTTGCTAGTTCCAGCTTCTCAAATGTGTGGATTTAATGTGGTTTATTGTCATTCTCAACATTTTAATTTTTGGACTTTTGGTCCAACAAGACAATTTGAGGATGTCGTGTTGAGCACTAAGAATTTGTAGTATTTTGACATTTCATAGATGAAGTGGTTAACAAACAATCATAAGATGAATTGACGATGAAAATACTGACTTAAGTGAAAGTACTTTTAGTTTATTATTAGCAAATTGTACGTAGGAGTATTAAAAGTATTGGCCCCTTGTGAGTGTAATATTATATTTATTGATACATTACAAAGTTAATTTGACCTTTTTATCAATTGTTTGGTTGTTTAATCTAACAATGACTCATTTTGTATGTAAAATCTTGTTACTTTTACTTAAGAGGATTTTTACTAGTAAGTATTACTACTTTTACACAAGTAAAAGATCTGAATACTTCATCGACCACTGAATATTTCCCTCTGAAATGTCGACCACAAGTATTAAAGGGGAATTTTACACATTAAAGTGTGTTTACCGGTCTTGGAGAGTACTACTACATTTGAAGACAGTTTGGTAAGTGCTCTTCCTACCTACTGTATGACTAATTGATTCTACTGGCCAAAATAACTATTACCACAAAGAACTAAATCAAAACATTTTAATTAGAAAGTTGAAAAACGGCAGTAGGTACATAGGACCTCTATTGGCTAGGGAATGAACAGCAACAGATGTCGAAATACAAGATATGAACATAATCTACTAAGCGAGGAGACTGCAATTTTCACAAAGATTACCAAAAAAAATGATGACTGCAAACATTTAAAAATAAATAAATAATAGAAATACATTTTCATTGAATAGTGTAGCCATTTCTCTTTATCTATGTTATTATTGCTGGTATATATTACCTTTAAATGTTTTATGATTTAAAAACAGACATATTCCGACAACCTTCCTTGGTCGCAAAACAATATCAACATGATCAATAAAATCGTTTATACATTTAAAATTGTGATGCATGAGTTTAGCGATAAAGAATCACAGACATGAACATTCAGTTTTTTTTCCTTTTTTAAAAGAGCTCCATGTGTTTGTTTTTTTTTCCTTTCTCTCAGTACATTATATGGTGAAATGATACCAAGAACAGAACGGATGTATTGATACAGTACGTCAGCAATTTAAATGATCAGCGCTTCACTGCTTCCTTGATGGACACAACAAAGATCAGAGAAAAACAAAACAAAAGACAGGTTGCTGAGTAACAACCAGGAGTGACAACTTTTGTGCTAATCATTAGCTTAGCCATGCGTTTTTGTAGTCCTGTATACATGAAGAATTAAAGAGAAGTGTCCGCAGTCAAGTCTGATTGTGAAAAAGTGAACAACGTATACTATCTGGGGTGGCTTTTGGCTTCATGTTTATTGGGAATCCTGAGGAGAAGTCTTATCGATCCATCTTTCCAGTTGCAACAGAGGAACAGCTGATGAGACGGCATCACCACAATACTCTTGCGACCGACGGGGCACAGTTTCTTTTCCTCACAAGGTGGCGGCGGGTCAGCAGCGGCATCACAGTACAGCCAGCAACCAGGAGATGCGTTCAGAGCGGTGTTAGGTCTTATTGTCTGCGGACTAGATGAGCATCCAGTCCTCTCCTTCCTCCCCCATCCTTGGCTGGATCATCCTTGGCTGCCGCAGGATGACAGACTGTCGTACAGAGAATCGCTGAGAGACTCGGGGGTCTCCAGGACCTGAGGGCGGCTTGGGGAGAGGGCCTCCTCCGGCCGCTCCCTGAGCAGCTCCAGTCCGGCCTCCCGGCTCACCTCGGGGACGCTGGGAGTGCGATTCTTTCCCCTGCGGCTAAGCCCCGACTGGGCAGGGACGGGCAGGCTGCCTGGGTCAACCGCCCGGCTGGAGGAGGGACCGCCGGCCTTCACGCTCTGAAAGGATGCACAGAGGTGGGAAACATTTTAGGTCATGCGTTTCATCTTATGTAACGCCTTCAGGTGCAAAAAAAGTAGGTTACAGAAACCATCCAACTGTGAATCTTTAATATTCAGTTGATTAATAATTTCTAAAGAGAGAATGTGGTTATGTGTTTTTACATTATGTAAGATGTGAGTGCAGATTTAAAAAACGTTTCTCTACTTTAAAAATACTTTTCAGTCTGTAGACTGTAAGTGACCCAGATATTTTCTTTCTGCATGCTCCTCTCAGACGTTTTTCAATAAGAATAGATAATCAAATAAAACAAGCACAATATGATGGCTATCACTTTGTTTCCATGTTGTAGATTTCAGTCTACTTGTCTGTGGAGGTGTCCTCCAGTTTTCCCCCTTTTTAAAGGTTCTTTTGGTTTAAAGACAGAGTGTGTCACATGCTGTACAGAATATAAAGCCCCTTCAGGCAAATTTGTAATATTGGGCTGTATAAATAAAAAACATGACAGAAAGCTTTCTTTTCCAAGTTATTAAACATTTAAATCAAGTTTATCACGACATCTTGAGCAGCTGAACACCCCTCCCCTGCAGATTTGAGCATGGAAAGCCACAAGATGGATCGGGTCAATTTAGCTTCATTTGAAATACATCAAGCTTGGATTTAACTACAATCCCAACCCCTCTGAATGGCGATCCAAAGGATACCGCCTCCTCCTCTTCCTCCTCCACTGCCAGGTAAACCTCTGCAGGTCCCGCTGGAGTCTTCAGGCTGGGGAAGGTCCAAGTCTTCGAGCGAGGGGAGAACATGTTCGCTCCATGAGCCTCTTTGTCTGCAGATGTGAGTGATTAAAAACACATTTTCATCTCATTTCCCGACATCAGAGGGATTTTCTCATTTGGGTAATTTACTAAATAGAAGCACAAACACTTAAATCTAAATTCACCGTTCAAAGTGAGGAAGGTTTAGTGTTTATTGAAAATCTAAACTGTAGTTGTTGGTCCATCTATTGGATGGATTGCCATATTTTTTTGTAAAGACATTTGTTATCCCCTGAGAATGAATCCCAAAGACAGTCGTTATCCTCTGACTTTTCCTCTAGCACCACCATGAGGTTAACACTTTTGGTTTTTAGTGTGTCTAGATGTGGTAGAAAATGACTGTGTTGCCTGTTGAATAACTAAAACTGGGCATAGCAGCGGTTCAGACAAAGATTACAAGACCTTGGAGTGTCTTGAGATATGCTTGTTTTGGGAACTGGTGTTGACTGGATTTAGTTGATAGCTTAGGAATCATACATGCTCCTCTTTGTGACCTTATTTTCTTGTCTATCTAGACTAGTGGGGAAGGGATTACCAAGCACAAACCTACGTAGCTACCGCTGAGTTTTGCTTCCTGGCCTGTACCTAAATAAAATGCATTCATTTTAAGACAACAGAGGCTGACAGGAGAGTGTTTGACATCACTGGGCAACTAGTGGTTTGATTTGATGCAGATATTCATGCTCATGCCCTGACTTCTAGCACCATCATCAGATCAAAATAAAAATGTCTTCAATACTTTCAACATTAAAAAACCCTCCCATCACCCTGAACTATACATGTTATGTTAAACATGCTAACACGCCAAAATGAAATATTAAATTTAATGATGAATCATAAAAAGTATATAAATGATTCATTATAAAACCAGAGACTAGATTTTTAAGATCTTACTGAAGAACAGAAGCACATGAACCAAACAATTTCTGCTGGCACGAAAGCAACTGCCATTATTAGCATATTTCTGTGTGACTTTCTTTTTCTTTTTTCTATTACACATTACTGGGTGGTGGTGGTTTAATGTGACAATCAATAGATCATTTTCACTATTTTTGTAAAGAACCCCATGTGTCCAATTTGGCGACATGCCGAATCTCTGAGATGTCTTGATAGGCGTTGTTGCCCGAACGCAAGTATTGTTTCCTGGTCAGTGCCATGCTTCAGTTTGAGCTACGGTGTAAACACTAAGAGTATCCTTGTGCCTATAAATCAAACATTTTGTTATAGACTCACTGCTTTTTTGTATATTTGAGTGCAGTACAAGTTTGCAGACTACATCAAAGTACTCTATACCAAGTGTACAAAAGTACTACTTTGAAGGCTTTATAAAATAACTAAGCGTAAGTGCGGCAGTTTGTTGGGCACCTTCACGGATGACGCCGGCCGAGCTTCTCCCCTCCAGCATGGAGCCGTACTGAATGGTGGGAATCAGCTGTTTGTGAGGCACGTAGCACTCCTCCTGTGACGTCAGCTCTCTGTCCAGGGTGCGGGCTCGTCGACCGGCCCTTCCCGGGGAGCCAGAGCAGTGGTGCTCGGCCCCGGCCCTCATCTTGGACAGGCCCCGTCCTGCTGCACCGCTGCTGCAGTCGGGCAGGGGGAACGTACCGATGCCACTGTCCAGGGTGTACGTGGAAGCACCAGAACCTGCAGAGGAATGAAAGAAGAGGGTGACTGACTTAATTTAGGAAACAAACAAATACATTTACAAAAACGCACAAAGAAATTAAGAAGTAAAGGAATGAATTCTGCCTCTAAATCCATTTTCCTTGGGGGCGTGGCCTCATTAATTTACCTTCGACATGCTTAAAAAAAAAGAATAAAAAAAAAGCTTTAATTAATAAAAGAGCCAATTAATTTCCCCTCAATATGCAAATTATATGTTTAAGTGAAACCCTTGGGGAAAATTTACTTTATAAGTAAAAGTACTCCCTTCAGAGTGTTAAACTGTTTTATATTAAATTATTGGATTGTTGCAATTGTAGCATTACCTTCTTCTGCGGGATTGTTAATACACACACACACACACACACACACCCACACACACACGTCGTAAGTTGATCATATGTTCTGTATGTAAAATATGTCACTGCAAATATTTCCTTTAAAATGAGTAGATGTATAAAGTAGAATAAAATGGGATTACTCAAAGTACAAATACCTTAAAATTAAACTTAGGTACAGTACTAAATGTACTTACCAGTACTGCAGATTTGGGATTGATTGGTTAATCTTGTTTAATGCCCAGTTTACTCACTGAATCCAAACAAACCAACTTGACTACTGCAGTATTAGCGTTTTAAGAGTTTTAAAATGTGTTCCTGTGAACCCACAGTGCTCAACCTCATTTTGTGTAATGTATTTACGCCCTAAAACACAGATTTTTGTAGATTTCTCAATAAATCTCTCTGTGGAATTCTTTATACATACATTCATTTATCTATTTCCAGACTAGTTCCCACACATGCAACGCTTATAGGCCTTAAAAAAATGTGTGATATTTCTTCCCTGGCAGACTCCTCTTACCTGCGAAGTGTTGAGAGTGAACCGAGTCTGCCAGGTTTTCATCTGATGTGATCTTGCCGATTCTGTCTGATCCCTGCATGAAAGAACAACAAAGCAGCAGATGGAGGAGTGAATGTACCGAGAGTCGGCGCTTCACATCGGTATGCAGGAAACTAGTCTGACAAATAAGAAGCCAAGTTTAGGCTTGAAAGTCGATACGATGAAGAATAAATTTTTCTGAAAACTCGAGAGCTTGATGCATTAAATGTAAGTGAGTCATGTTTTCATGTCTTCCTCCCTTGTTTCTTTTATCCCTACTGTAAATGTCCAAAATCTTGTCTGTCTAACCACAGAGAAACAAACAGCCACGTGTTGTACCTTCTCCATATCGTCACGGCTGGTGATGTGACCGATGACGTCGCTCTGCTGACAAAACACCGGCTTGGAGGTCTTACAGTCGAACGAGAGCCGACGCTGGGGCACGCTGATCATGTCCTTCCCGTCCACTCTACATTTAATCAAACACACGTTTCAATCTTCAGTTAAGATGTCCAAGCTTTACCGCACAAGAAGGAAGCCTCATCAGTGTCCTTCAATGCCTATTTTCCCCATTTTGGGAAATACACTTTGAAGCAGAGAGTTAGATGAGAAGACTGACCCTTCTGTACAGTAAATATAAAGCAACAAGTAGCAGCCCGTTAGTTTAGGTTAGGTTAGCATAATGACTGGAAACAGCTAGTCTGGCTCTGTACATAGTAACTAAATTTGTTTACAAGCACCTCTAAAGCTCATTAATTAATAGGTTTAATCTTGTTTGTTTAATCTGCACAAAACAGTCAGGAAAGCAGAACAAGGCTAACTGTTACTTCATCTTCTTCAGGGTTTTACAGTGGTTGACCCTTGACACATTACTGCCTCCTTCTGGATTTAATCTTCCTCAATGTCAATTTATTTTAAAGTCTTCTAATCAGTCTAGTTGCTCTTAAAAACACAAATATACCGTTATATTTTCACACAGGCCTCTACTCGCCCTGTTTTCCATAACTGTATCACCGGTCTTTCTTCTGTATGTTTTCTGCATGTTACTAGAATAATGTTTCACCGTCTCTTTTTCACTGATTCACTGACACTGATTGCAACGACCTGCCGACCTGCCACAATGAAAAGTGTATCTTAATGTGCCCAATTCTCAGCCTGCTTATAACTTGCTCTGTTTAGAGTGCTGCTTAATCCTAATAACGTTGACTTATTTTCCTCCACACTATACTTTCCCCTCTCTGACTCTGAAAATATAATACTGATTTCAACAATACCATTTTTTCATCTTTTCCTTTGTTAATTTGTCTGCCTTTCCATCTCCTCGGACACCTAAATGTGCTGGTACTACTCACATGAATAGCATGTTTTCTCTTGACTAACTGTACTTGAGTTGGTAAACAAAATTATATAAAGCAGATCCTAATGATTACATGTGGGATGACTCGATGTGAGTGCTGACACAGAATCACTACACAAGTAAAACTATTCAGTTCAGAATAACAAAAGACAAAAAAAATACAACTCTTAGAAGCTGAAAACCGGTGAATTTTAGGCATTTTTGCTTAAAAAGTTACTTAGGAAGGATTATCAAAATAGTTTTCTATTGACTTTTACTATAAACTGACTATGAATCGACTAATTGTTTTCGCTTTGAGTACATTACAAACATTAGAGTGGTATCGATCATCTCGTTTAAGACCAAGCCCTTTTCTCAAAAAGTCCAACTCTCCCCTTTAACGATTTGTTATTATAGCAGCCTTAGCATCCACTCGTCCTTGTTGAGTCCTCACCTGTTCAGCAGCTGTTGCATGAAGTTGTCAGAGCGCCCTCCCCTGTACATGACAGCCAGCTGTCCCTGAGCTTGGTCCATCACCACCTCACAGGAGTGACCCCTGCCTGACCTCTCCACATACGCCCTCTCCTCCTCCAGGGCCCTCCTCAGACCCTCGGCCTTCTCCATCAGAGTCGAGATGTTCAAACCTTCCACTCCTTCTTTACACCTGGTGGCCATTTTCACAGAGTCCCGGCCCACTGAGGGGATGTTGATCTTCCACTCTTTCTTCTCGTCCTTTGCTTTGGTCGCTTCGGTTTTGCGGCTCAGCGCAGGCAGCTTGCTCTTCTTCAGGCCGAACCAGCTCGCAATGCCGTTGGAGGCTTTTTGCTTGACCTCGCTGGCCTGCCCTCCTCTGTCCTGCTCCTGGAGCTTCAGCATGTTCTCCTCGATGCCCTTCATCACCTTCTGCTCGATGGCAGATTGCGGGCTTGGTACCGGCTGCAACGGCTTCTCCCCTTCAGACACTGGAGGTCTTGGAGGAGGCGGCGGCAGGCTGTCTCCGTACATCGGATTCTTTTTCCCTTTCCCGCTGATCTTGGTTCTCTCCTCTGATTTGGACGAGTAACGCGGGGCCTCTGAGGGCTTCCCCCCTCTGTGGACGGACGGGCCCTGGCAAGGTTTGGACGGCGACTTTGGGGGGATTTTGTTGGGGCTGTTGCTACTGTGAGGACCAACACCTGGTTTAAGGTTATAGGCCAGATTTAGGGAGCCAGGACACTTAATGTTGTTGCGTAGTACCTGCGGAGCATCTGTGTTGGGGGACGGCAGACCTATTTTGCTCTTAGAGCCTTCTGTCTTGGTCACACACGGTTCTTGTTTAACCACCACGGGACCAGGAGGCTGAGCTTTTACTGCCTGTTCATACAGCTGAGATGACCCCGGGTACTTTAAACCACCGCTACTACTTTTGGGTTTACCATCCAAAGAGTCTGAGTATTTTGAATGTCTCTGCTCCTCTTTAAGGAGCTCCATGGGCCGCTCCGCTGTTTTACTCCTTTCATCCACGTAAGTGCCCTCGTTCACCGTGTCCACGGACCTGAGACCGACTTGTAAATCCTCAGAGCTCCTCAGCTTTCCCAACGCAGCCAGCCTGTCTTTGAAAGCGTGGTGACTGGAATCAGCCTGGGCTCTCGCTGCCCCGGCCACAGGCCTCTTGGGGATGGAAGAGGAGTCGCTCCTCCTAGCTGGAGGTGGAGGCGGCTGCTGGGCGACCTCGGAGCTCTGCACAATAACCTCCCTTACATCTGCCTCCTGTTTCTCTCTGGCATGTGAGTAGTTGGCTCTGCCCTGAGCTTTGCTGAGGGCGGATGAGTTGGGCAGGCTGTGATGGTTAACCCATACTGGGCTGTCCGAATCCTCCTCATCATCTGA
Organism: Micropterus dolomieu; assembly: GCF_021292245.1. NCBI lineage: Eukaryota > Metazoa > Chordata > Actinopteri > Centrarchiformes > Centrarchidae > Micropterus > Micropterus dolomieu. Next base: position 5,723,805 of record NC_060157.1, read on the forward strand.
TGTGGACTCTGACGTGGACGAGGACGACTGTTTTCGTTGAGGAAGGGGGTTTAGGACACTTTCTGGTAGCGATTTAACGAGCTTCCTCTCACCACCGTTTGCCTTGGTTTGGGATGGAAGTGTGGTTCTTTTCTCGGGGCCCTGGGTCGGTTCCTCGTCTCTAGAGTTGATAGACATATTACAGACATTTTCATAATGAGGGACCCTCTGAGATACTTTGGATGAGGAGGAAGGAGCGCCCGTCCTTGAGCCAGCACTGGCTTTAGGTGTTGAGAGGCTGTAGCTTATTTCCTTAACGGGCGGGGTGCAGACGTCTTCGGGCTGTGGAGGGGAGGTTGGGGCTGAGTGTGTGGCGGGGTAGGACTCAGACCTGGAGGGCGGTGGAGGGGGCTGCCTGCACCTTTCTGTGGTGGTGGCTCTGCGTGTGGGAACAGGAGAGTGGTACACCTCGTAGTTGTTGGTGCGACAGGGGATCCTGGAGCTGCGGGTGAGTTGGGGGCTCAGACGGACAGCAGAGGTCGAAGCCTGAGACTTCTCCCCCATCGAGGGAATCTTCAAGAACTTGAGCAGTTTGGACGGGGAGTTGATGGCGGCGGCTTTGACATCGCTGAGGCAGGAGGGGCTGGGGCTGACGGAGGCACCGGCTCTCACAGAAGACGCCTCCTGATCTGTGCTGTCTTTCTCGGGGACGGCTGAGGGGTCATTCGACATGGCGCTGTTCATGGAGGAGAGCGCTAAGCCATTATGAATGGCATCACTCGTCTCCATGTCACAGTGGGACATCTGTGCGCTCTCTTTCACAGAACTGGGCAGGTGGGATGTGGGACAGAAACCAGTGAGCTCTTCAGAGGCACTAGCGTTTAGACAACTCTCAGCGCTGTCCTGCTCTTGCTCCACTTCCATCACCTCCAGGCTCTGATCGGCTGCTTCTGTGATTGAGGAGTGGGCGGTGGCGCCTGCTGGTTGCTGGTGGGCTTCATTCTTGGTGCATTGTTTAGATGAGGGAACAGACTCCACTGTTCTGCTCTTACTGTGACATTCGCTTATAGCAGCTGCAGGAACTACGTGGCTCTGGGTGGCTGAGTTGGCTTTTGAAGGACTACAGACGTGGTTGCATGGCTTTGGAGGACTGTCTGGGCTCCTCTTGCAGTGTAAACAACAGGTGTTCTCTCCCTCACACTTGACTGCCCCGTTGACATGCTGGTGTGCATCAGTGTCAGAGCAGGAGCAGTGGCAGTGTGTCTGGTGGGGTTTGCACTGTAGTGGAAGGGGGTCCGCAGTGGCCAAAACAGCCTCTGTGGACATGAGCACCTGGCTGTAGTCGCAGAAAGACAAGCTCGCAGTAGACGGGTGGAACTTCAGGGGGTCCGTCTCCTCCATCTTGCGAAGGACCTCCAGGATGTGTGCTTTCTTCTTGAAGAAGGGAGACAGGGCCTCCATGGAGGCGGCAGGGCCACGAGGACCCGGGGAGGCATGTTGTGTGCGGTAGCCATTTCCCTTTGGACAGAAAGAGATCTCTATCAGCAAACAATTCACTGCTGACGCTTCAAGAGCCAAACAATCCAGTTCATCAAGACCTTTAGAGCGTGTGCGTACAAGAAATGAGTGCAGGGCAGATTAGCTTTTTAAAGCACAATAGTTGAAATGTCAGCGTATGTTATGACATCACACACAGGTGGGGGTTGTAGTCTCATTCCGAGGCTATGATATAATCCCACTGTTTCACTCTTAATGTTTGCTAAACCTTTGCTGCGCGGGCTTTGTAATAATCACCTTGGCTTGTGCTTCAGTCTGTGCAGGCTCCACCTGTTTGGCCGAGTCATTGTGCAGCTGTGCATTGTAGTCTGGGAGTGGTCCCGCCTGAACCTGTAACAGGAGATTCATGAGGCAATTATGATGACACTGTATACACTACAGGCTATTGTATACACGGACAACTAGCAGCTACATTGTTCCGGCATCTGCTGGAACAATGTAGAGCTGAAGTGAAAAGACGGAGATCCATTACTGGCTCACCAGCCATTAAAAGAATGAGGATTAAGTGAAGAAGAAATTAGCAGCAGCATCTGGACAAGAATCAGAGCTATGCACTGATACACAGACAAGAGGTGGAAAGTACCTTTACTTCAGTACATTTTGAGGTATTTCCATTTTATGCTACTTTATACTTACTTACTCCACTGCATTTATCTGACAGCTGTAGTTACTGGATTCTTTGCAGATTATGATTTTATTACAAACACATAATCAGCATATAAATATGATGCACTGTTATAGATTGAACTACCTTGTAGTTAAAGTAGTTTAAATGAGCTCCACCTCGACTGGCTACAACATTAAATCAAATACAGTGGAAATGATCATGTCTGTCCAGGTCAAATTAATCACTATAAGCAGATGATTTTTTAAACCAATTTTTTTCTATTTCTTTCTCATGCAGATTACCATTGAACTGACATTTGTAAATTTATTTCATGAATACAAAGTAATGAAACTGACTTGCTATTAACTGAATTTTATTGACCGTTTCAAAATAAAGTACTGCTGTTTCAAACACTTCAAATCACTGTACCGATTCAATTACTGTACTGTATGTAATTCAAATACACTATACAGTACAATACTGTATAGTGTATTTGAATTACATAAAAATATAGCTTACTGTAGTTCAACATATAATTAGCCAATACCTAAAACAGTATTGTGTTATGTCAGTAGTGCATTGTAAACTTTTAATCAAAGCCGAGTCTGAAAACAAATGTATTTATAAAATATTGAGATTTTTTCCCCATAAGTTGTCATGTATGAAAAGATCCCAAATTAACACTCTACTACTTGATAACTATAAGCGAATAATTAAACAGCAATTTTGTAGAAATGAATCTGTCCCAAACCAGAGTCTCTTTTTATTTCACTTCTTTCTCAAAACTTGGAGCCTACATTACCCACAATACCGGAGTGCCGACAGTTCAGTCGTGCTTTAGAATGGAAACAACCATAAAATAACATTTCTCTGATTCACTCCCTCTCTTCATTCATTCACTAGCTCGCTTGACCATAGCTTCTCTCTCTCTCAAACATAAGAACACAAACCAAAGGACGCTTCTTTGTATCGCTATTTTGAAACATGGACTGCAAGCCAGATGCAGACGTTGAAGCAGGTTACACAAAACAAACCAAGCAAGGACACAACTGGGAGAGAATCACAGTTTCAGCAATATTTCAGGCTTATTGTGGAGCAATTTGCAGTCTGATTGCCGGCTTATGTGATTTGCCGCCGCAGCATTACGTCAAGTTGCGTTTCTCCAAAATATGAATCCAACTTGTTTCACATATGCAACTATAAAGACACTTGTAAAATCTGTAAATAATATTTTCAATTCAGGATTGTAACTTGTAGTGGAATATTTTTAAATTGTTGTATCACTATTTTTAATTAAGTAAAATGATCTGAATACAGAGGGGTTCAGAAAGTTCAGACAGTATATGAAGTCACAGTCAGTTATGAGTCATTAAAGAGTAAGTTAAGTTGATTTACCTGGTAGTGAGCAGTGGGGTGGTTGGGCAGTTTCTGCTGAAAAAGTTCACAAAGCGCTCTGTTCTGTCTCTCCAGGTCAAACACCAACATCTTCAACTTGATGCACTCCTCTCTCAGATCCTATTCAGTGACACAAAGTCGTAAAATAACTGACATACTTTAGTCTACGATGCTACAGATCGTTAAAATAATCCACACACAAAAGTCAAATGTAACTCTATGTTACCTTTTGATTCAGCAGAGCTTGGACCACGTGGTTGGCCACCTAACGACAGCAGAGAGCACATTACATTTCACACATTTTAGAATAACTTTAAATAATTATCCTTAGTTGCTAAATGCATTTATATTCTGCAACATGAACTCACCTCATCCAAGCATCTCTCATAAGCCTCTCTCTGACTCTCGTTTGCCAACATCAGAGCAGAGTTCTCTGCCTGTGAAGAAAAAGGTAAATAACAATAAAGTTATTTATGTAATGCAACAAAAAATACAGTTGCATGTGTGAAACATTTGTCAGACACGAACATAGTGCAACAGTCCTGACATATACAATGCAAGCAAATAACTAACTGCAAACAAATAAAATCAGCCACTAACACAACACAGATGTTTTCATAATTATCCAACCAGAAGAACACGTCAGAAATGAAAGAATAGTTCAACTTTTTGAAGAGACTCTGGCACATAAACCCCTGTAAAATGGTTTTTACACTATGGTTTTTGTACGACTTTAACAAATGAGACACAGCGTGTTAATTAGTGAGCTTTAGAGGTACGAGCAGGTGGAGTTTGTTACCTTTGGACAGAGCCAGGCGAGTTGTTTCCCCCTGCTTTCAGTTTTAATGCTAAGCTAAGCTAAGAGGCTGCTGATTGTAGACGTAAGAGTGCAATCAATCTTCTCATCCAACTCTTGGCAAGAAAGGGAATGAGCATATTTCCCAAAATGTAAAACCTTTCCTTTAAAACATCTTATAATGAGCAATAAAACATGAAATGGCCTGCCTTTTGAGCTAACAGCAGTTTACCTGAATGTAACTGTGCACACAGTTAAATTCTGCTTCACATTAGACTCTACACTGTGGTAGTTTTTCATGAGACAATATGTTCCTAATTCAAGTAACCTGTTATATAAAATAAAAACATGAATGAATGAAATAAAGTGTTAACGGCAGTTAATTTTACCAAAAAATGTTACAGCTTTTACAGTGACTATTGATGCCCCTAATGTGCAGGAATTTAAGATCGTGTGAATAAGTTATATTATTTTTTAATTAGTATGAATAATTAGATTCCTTTTATATTGTTGTTCCTATGGTATTTTAAAGGTATTGTTTTGTTGCCTGTTTGTGAGGCAGGGATGGGTTGAGTGGTTATACAATGGACAATTCAACAGAGAATTACATATTTAAATAATTATATACTAAAAAAAATTAAAAATACATAAATAAAAGTTATAATCTATGTAAGTGATTCCTGTAGTTTTGACTGAAACAGAGGATGGGAGACAAAGATTTTCACCATCATGGCAAATTATGTGTCTATTTAAAGTGACAGTCATTTAACTTTTTTGCAATTAATTTCAATTTAATTTGTCATGTAGAGTGTGTTTTGTTTTTTCACTCACCTCCAGCTCTCTAAGTCGGTCCACAAGCTCACTGCTGTTGTCCTCCAGGTACGACTCCACATCTCCCTCCTCGCCTTCCTCGTCTGAACCAAAGTCCTCATCACACATTCTCTGTTCTGCCTCATCTGACATTGTTCTCATCTGAAACACAGGAGGCGACACTGCAACTATCACCGTCACAATCACTCCAGCAATTAAACGTTTGCTTCTTGAAATAACACAAGGCATAATACATCAGCTGCTCTTGAAAGTAACCAATACTATGACAATATCCTCTTTTTCTAAGTCACAACACATGTTCTTTTATATCAATAGTATATTCTTGATGCTCTGCGCTGTAGCTACAATTGCTTCTGTATACTGTTTAATGTGTCATTTCTGATTAAAGTCACATAGTGTATGCATCTGATCGGATCTGGGTCAAACTGTAATTACAAACAGATATTGTAGTAGTTGGTTGGAGACCTCACAGGTAGGTTGTCACAAGTCATTATGCTGAGCCCGTGAACCGATCTACAGGTAACCCTGATTCATTCGTAAGTCAAAGAAATGTCAGGGCATTGTGAAAAATGTTAGGGTTAACGTCCCAGAGCCCAAGGTGAGATCTTAAATGGTCTTGTTTAGTCCAACCAACAGTCCAAAACCCAAAGATATTTAGTTTACAATGATATAAATAACAGAAAACCGCAAATCCTCAGAAGAAGGAAACTGCCATAAATTACTTAATAATAACAGCCACAATTCATAATATTTATTTGGCGCTTTCAAAAAAGGTACTCAAAGCCACTTTACAAGGTAAAAATCTGAGGTTGCGGGTGGGAGTTTGACAGTATAGGAGGTCAGTGAGGTAGTAGGAAGGGGCAAGGTTATTGAGAGCTTTGTAGGTGATGTGGAAGATGTTAAACTGGATTCTACGTCAAATTGTTGACGATTCATTTTCTCCATACAAACCAAAAGAAACACCAAACATACCAGTTAACTGAGCGGAGGTCTGCTTCACATCAGACGCTGTTCTCATCTCCGAGACTGACGTTAACATTACCGCTATCACATTCTGTTTATACTCTGTTTATCGGACAGCCACGACATTTCCTCTCAACACGCAACACATCTACAGCGCTGCAGACACTGCGGAGCTTGTTGCCGACTCTACATCCCTGTACCTAATGTATATTGAGGATTATTGAGCACATTAATCCATCCATCCTGCATTGTTTCAGATACACAGACTGTGTAGAAAGATAAGCTTCTGTGTTCATATTCCTCTTGCTTTAGGGTCTGCAGCAGCTTCAACGAATCCACAGCTCATTCTGCAGCACCACGCTGAGCGCACATGCTGCCGGAGTCTGTGAGCACTCTGCACTGCAGGACATATGGCTGAGGATCAGTCTAGTAGGCATGGCTCCAGGTGTAGGGGTGTGTGCGCGCGTGCGTGTGTGTGTAGCAGTGCACTCAAGGGCCACGAGGGGAAGTAGGTGTGTCGACGTGGACCCAGATCCAACAGTCACATCTTAAGGAGTCATTAGAGCGGATGAGACGAGCCCGATTCTGTGGCTGGAGACCAATCAGGAACTAGCACAGTTTACAGTTGTCCTGACTTGGACAGGTGACACAAACACACACAAACAAACCACAGCGTAAATGTTTACAGAAAACATTCAAATATTTAGAGGGCTGGGTATCCAATACTTCAATATTTTAGCATGTACCAACAAAAATGCTTTCCTTTCTTTTTTTAGCACTTGAAAAATGTAAAGTGCTTAAAGTTAGCATCAAATGATTTCCAATTGACATCCTATATCTTTTCCATTGTCATTAAATCCCATGAAAAGATCACAACCAACAACTGATTGATACTTCTAACTAGGGCTGGATGAAAGGAAAGAATTTCATACCATTCGATATCGATAATTATCACGATAAATGTCAAATCATTATTTCCTTCAAGTTTAATGGGTGATTTTTGCTCCTGAGTGAAACCAGATGGTTATTTGTGTGGTTATACTTTTATTTATGGTCAGAACATGAAGAACAAACAAAGATTTGTCTGTGTATCCAAACCCTGATAAATTTTATTCCTCTGTGCCAAAACTATTGTAAACACTTCACCGAGCCACAGTGTTGCACTGGGTGACATGTTCCTTTATAAGATGAACACACACTGTAGTTCATTTTGACTCAATCTCACATTCATCCTGCATTTACTGATTTAATTTGCCCACAAACACGTGATCCATCAGCAGACACGGAGCAACACTACGTTCATCTGATGTCACCTTTGAGGTTACCTGGTGAATCCAATATTCACTCTCCTTTTAGCGCCATTATTTAGTCTCCACCAACTCCTGAGGGAAATATCCGTCTCTGTAGCTGATAAATGCTCCAGCATGTTCTCCAGCTGGTCTCTAACAGCAGTTAGTGTACACTGGTTTCATCAGAGCTTCGGACGCTAAAAAGCGCTGTAGAGCTGAGCTGCAGAGTCTGGCGATTCTCAGTGGGTTCATCACCACAAGTGACCCTTTTCACATGCCAAGCTGTCATGTGATCCATTGTTAGTTTATAAATATACATTACAGCCACTTTAAAGATTATGTCTTCAGCCAGAATAATGGGTCCTGATGTCACATACAGAGAAGGGAAGCTTTGAAATATTGAAAGACACAATGCTGGTGGTTTTGATCTTTTCATGAGATTTGTTGACAATAATAAAAACACAGAATAAAGGCAGCTTTTTCCTTAAAATTGAAAAAAGTGTTTGTATGTAAACATTTTTTATAGTCGTAACTGTGAAGTAGAGCTGCAACTTATAGCAGATTCATTCATTCAACAGAAAATTTAGATTATCAATTAATCATTTAGGTTAATTTTCAGGCAAAAATGCCAAATGCTTTCATTGGTTTGCTTGTATATCTTGTTTTACATGAAATTACAATATAGACATTTGAAGACATCAACTTGGGCATCTGAAAATGTTTCATAATGTTTTGATGTTTTATAGACCAAAAGATAAATCAAGAAAAATAATCAACAGATTAATGAGTAATTAAAAATCATCATTAGTTTCAGCCCAATTTGTCAAATAAAATGCATCATGTTGGCTTTGGAACAGAAATTCAGGAGTTCTTATTGGCACTGGTGTCAAAAAATAAAAACTGTACAGAATGCATGCAAGTATGAAACACACTATGGTCAATAGCTTCAGTAGTTTCATAAGAAATCAGTAGAGCGCTGCCAGGCCTTGTGTAACTGGAGCTGTTTGCGAAGCGTTTACAGGAAGATTATCGAACATCACTGGCCTGTGGATTGTGAACCCTCCCAGACTGACAAGCCTAAGCAGCACCCTCCAAAGTGTAGGGAGCTTATTGAGCTGCGATTGACTAAACACAGCCAAATCTACACGTATAATGGAGGGCTGATCAATGCAGCCCATCTAAGAACGGAAGCAGATTTTAACCATCCGTTTGACCTTGGATACAGGAACAATACAGAGTGGTTATAAATACCAGCTTTTCTCTTCACTAATGCACATTAAAGCTCTGGGCAGCACGGCAGAGAAACACTTCACTCTGTGTTAGCGAACATTCACATGGAAATTACAGCAGGGACCAAAAGACAACAAAAGTGAAGCTAAATATAACATGAATATGCGGTTCTGCCACCGCTGCTGCGGTTTCTTTTCATGTGCAGAGTTAACGTCACAAGCCTCACTGAGGCAATGCCACGAGAAAGAAGCATCTCTTAAAACAAGTTGTGTCCCATTTATCCAGAATCCAACAAGCCTTCACATCTAAAACAACTGCAGGATCTAAGTCCCATTCACGTACGATCAAAGAGCCGATCAACTGATGAAAGAACATGAGGGGGGTTCAGTCATTATTAATCACACAGTTCTCAGATCGGTGTGCTGTCAAAGAACTGATATTTAAAATAGCACAGTGAGAGGCTTAGGTAATAGTTTTGTCCAACCAACAGTCAGAAAACCAAACACATTAAGCTAAATATAAAAACAGCAAATCCTAACATTGGAGAAGCAGCAACCAGAGACCAAACTGAACAGAGTTTTTATGCACCACACATCTGGAGGAAACTCCCAGAAATCTTTTGCTCCAGACCTCAGTTCTTTTAAATCAATGTTTAAAACTTGAAAACTTTAAAAATGAAATGCCCTTTAATAAATTAAATCTGGGATTACTTTGCCTCCTTTCACTATATACACTGTACATATTATTCTAGTTTTTGATTCTATTCGATCTTGTGTTTTTATCTTCCATCTTTTAAATCCTATTTATAAATGCATTTTATATAACTTTGTGTTTTTCTTTCTCTTGTCTTAATAGCTTGTGTCTTACTATGTGCAGCACTTTGAACAGCAATGTTGTTTGAAGTTGCTATATACATAAACTTTCCTTAAAAGCCCTTGAAAACATTCTCTCAAATTTAAATATGTCTCTATGCATTAAATTCTCATCTTTAGGTACTATTTATTAAGTGTTTAACAAACCTGAGCTAATCTGCTCCATCTGGACGGTGTGGGTGTATTTTGATTCAGGGCTGCAACTTACGATTATCATTATCAATTAATCGGACTATTATTTTCTAGATTAATCGATGAATCATATTGTTTATGAAATGTTTGTTTTTTTTTTTAAAAAAAGGAAAAATATGCAGTTAACGTCCTTATATTTGTTTTATAAGAACAGTCCAAAACCCAAAGACATTCAGAAAAGAAAAGAAAAGCATTCATCTGAGAAACCAGACAATGTGTGGCATTTTTGTGACTAAACAATGCAGCTCTAATTTAAATGTTTTTTATGCTGTCTGTTTCTTTTATATTTCATCTTCATGCCTTTTTATGTCTTCTGTTCAGCACTTTAAATTGCCTTGTTGTTGAAGGGTGCTAAACAGAAAGAGAAAGAGAGAGAGAGGGCTGCTGGCTGCTTTGTAAACTGCAATACTGTCATCATGGCGGTGGTTTCGGAGCCTGTGACTGGCTTGTATCGGTGCACACAGAGGCTCATTGACAGGGTGGAGGAGAGGGTCAATGTGTCCCAGTGGGGCTGCAGTGCCAGGGAGCTCCTTCCACAGAGCTCGGCTGGCAGACTTACAGCCGCTGGTGCTGTCAGAGGCCGACAGAGAGAAGCCACGAGGGGAATGCAAAGAGAGCTTATGTTGCTGCTCTGCACACTGCACTGTCAAGTGGTAGAAGTAGTATTCAGATCATTTGCTTAAGTACTAACTAGCACTGTAAAAATAGTCTGTTACAAGTGAAAGCCCTATATTAAACATTTTACTGAAGTAAAAGTATGTAAGTATAATCAGGAAAATGTACTTTCCTGTAAAAGTAATTCCTCAATGCAATTGAAAAATGTCCCCTGTGGCTGTTGTACTATAAAATATTCTCATCATCAGATTATTATTATGTAAAAGCAGGATTTTACTGTTGTAGTTGTTGAGGTGGAGCTCATTTTGTTGTAATGTTTGTTATGGATTAATCTGCTGATTATTATTATTTTATCGTTAATTGATTTGTAAAAACTTCCGAGAATAGTAAGAAATGCCGTCACAATTACCTAAGATGACGGCAAATGCAATGTGTTTTTCAGTGAGCTTAGCACTGACTGCCATCATTCATCACAACTGGGTCTATAAAACAACTATTTTTGACAGCAGTTTTAAGTTTGAAATATTTCAGGGAGTAATGGAACGAGAAGAAGCAGTCACACTGAGCTGCAGCACACACAGTGATAAGACGTCAGCCCACTCTGAAGATAAAACAGAGCGGTCAACAATAGCGATGTGCAGCATTAATAAGCTGTGTTTTTTAAAATTAAACCGTTATTCAGGTACTTCCTCCAAATAAAATTATGAACCTGAAAATGAGCATAATATGACCACTTTAAAACAACAGCAGTTTTGTTTTGCTGCCTGCAGAATTCTGGGACCTGTAGTATTAAACCACATATGCTGTTGCTTCAGTGACTGGGTATTGCCAAATAAAACAGGATTCAGGTGTTAAGGATTACAACTTTAAAAGCAAAGTACTTGAAAAAGTAAATGTATTTTGTTACATTCTTCAACCAATTATTTTTTATTCCTCCACTTTGGAATGATAAAATATTCAGAGGATATCTGTATTCATAAAAAAACAAACAACCAACAACAAAAAAAACCTATATTTGTTCATTATGACAAGGACCAGAGACTGATGTATGAATCTCACTCTCACATTCACTAAGGACAACCTGGGCTGTGCTTTTATTTTATCTTACTAGTACATTTGTTAGACTGTTGTGTAATGAGAAACCGTAAAGGGGCAAACATGGAGATAAATTTACTGCTGTGAAACAACCTGTGAAAACTGGTTGCGTGGAGTTTGTGTGGAGGTGTGTATGCAACAGTTTCTCATTTAGGTCTAATGAAAGACACTATCCAGATGCATTATGGGATATGTAGGACCCTAGGGTTTCTGATTACAGGCTAACGCCTAATTTCCACTGCATGGTACGACTCCGCTCGCTTTTGGTACCAGGTACTTTCTTCAGTTTCATTTTCCACTGCAGATAGTACCCCCTCAAAGTAGGCGGGATTCTTTCCTGTTCGTAATAGTGACGCCGCATTAAACTACCATGACATTCTTTTCAAGGACACACAAAACACATGAACTCTCACCTTTCATCTGCAACAAAACAGAGGAACATGTGCATAATTGAACACGGCGTGGTTTTGTGGGCTTTCGTTTAAAAAACTGTCTGGGAGTGAGTAAAAATATTTGCAGTGTTTTAACTCCACCTCTTAGTATCAGCTGACCCCAAAGAAAAGTACCAGGTACAATCCACAACCTTTGCCGATGGTAAACCAAAAAAAAAGAACAATTCCAAGCGAGCCGAGCAGCACAATGCAGCGGAAACAAGGTATAAATGTCAGGATATCTCAGCCTCTGCTGCACAGATTTTTAAACTTTATGGAAGTACAATTGGTGGAAAAATATAAGCACAAAATATAAGCAAGATTGTGGATGAGAGAATCAAAAAGAAAATGAATGGTAAACATCATCTTTGATTGTGGGAGTATTTATCACTACTTTTTGACATTTTGTAGACCAAATGATTAATCAATTCATTGAGGAAATAATTATCAGTTCAATCAATAATGAACAAAAATAGTTAAGATACTATCACAGGGTAAGTTTAATGTGTAATGAGTAGGGATGGGGATGGATACCCAGTTCTAAGGGGTATCATCAGACTGCAGCCTCTGTCTGCTCTCTGTCGGCTCCTACACAAAACGTGTCTGTACATACACACACCCCCAGTGGCCAGCAGAGGGAGAGGCCGTTTGGTCGCGGTGGAGACGGTGAAGTTAAGTTGGCTCCAAACTACTCGAGTTGCCGGCTTTGCTGTGACAGCAACACTCGTTACTGTAAAGTCCTGGATATACTTGCTTTTAACTATGCGTTTGAACCCTTGGGCACAAAGCTGTTTGCGTCGCCGACGCCTGTCTACGCCTATACTTTGTTAAAAAGCAAGTATATCCAGGGCTTAAGTATGTGCAATAAAGCCTTTGCGAGTAAAAAGACAATATTTTATCTATACCTACACCTGTGTGTAGGGTAAACATGTAGAAAGGGCTCATTTAAACTGCTCTGTCCTCAGTCTCTCATCCTGTACGTTTTATACAAGCACAGCTAACGTTAGCTTGGCATTAGCCAAATGTTACAAACAACTTAAATTGAAAGTAATCTGTCCGTAGCAGCCGCTCCTCCTACCACATAACGTTACCTGCAGGCAGTGAATAACAGCAGAGAAGAGGAGGAGGAAGAACTGATACTGACTGAATCTTTTTTCTAAATGTCATTCAGTATTGTGATATCAGGTGTTGAATTTATTTGCTGTTGTAAACAATAATGTTGCTGCTCTAGAAACAACATTTTGTTGTATTTAAAATATTAAATTCTAATCCTATAATTAATTAAAAAAACAACCAGGCAGTTAATATACACACTTCAATATTTGTTTATTTATTGCAAGTCATGTGTTATCTCAATTTATAACATTAAATATTTACATCTTACCGTGCAGGCCTACCTCATGCCCGTTGGGTCTGGTCTTACCAAATAACCATCACCAAATAATAGTAAAGTATCGATAGTGGTATCGATAAAGACTCTGATCATTAAGCAGTCTCATTAATGGTAAATTAATGATCCCCATCCCTAGTATCGAGTGTAATATTCTATCCTTTATGCTTACCCAATAACAAACAATCATGTTTGAACGTTTGGAATAAAAGTTTCTGTCACTATAAAAATGAAAAAGAAATATACAACAGACTACAAGAAAGGGTGCTGTTATTGATATTAAAAAAGACAAACAGAAGCAAACAGATAAGTGTGGAGGGTCAAAGTCAGCACAGGGATTTTTGTTGTTTTTGATAATCCACCCTTCTCAAAAAACACAGCCACTAAATGCGACACTGCCAAGTGTAAACAAAGTGCAGCGAGGCTCAGCGTTCGCAGCTTAAAGCTCCATTCATGGAACAACACAGGGAGGATCATGTGTTCGCCTCTGAGCCAAGTGAGCATGTGGTGCTTTTGTTCCTCCTAAAATGACTCAAATGGATACCTGTACATGAAGAATGTGAGCTGTGGGGACACTGGTGTGCATTCATCTGCAAACAAATAAGGTGCAACTTGTCACCAGAGGAAAACTAACATGTCATCTACTGAAAATAAACAGCCATGGTGTCCTTTAAACAAATTAGCCAGCAGTGTCTGCTGCAAGGTCGATTTAACTCTTTAATGGGTGAACACCACTAAGACACAAAGCTTTTAAAACAAGATTTCAGTAAAGCAAGTTTCTTCCAACGGGCTTGATTCCGAACAAGCACAGAGGAAATCAAATGGGAAAGTGCTGTCAAAAGCAAATGTTTAGGTTTTTAACGTTTGATCGGACAAAGCAAGGTCAATATTGATTACTCCATTGACAGAAAATAATTTAAATTAATGAATGAAGCAAAATCACAGCTTCTCAAATGTGATGATTTGCTGCTTTGTATCTCTGAATGCTGAATATCTTTGCGTTTTGGACTGTTTGGAATTGTTGACGGGAATTTTTCGCAACTGTCTGACATTTTTTGGACTAAATAATAATTATATATATATATATAATAATTAATCAATCAAGAAAACAACTGGCAGATTAATTAAGAATGAAAAAAGTATAGTAACAATTATCACACCTTGGGTTCTGAGAAATTGTGATGGACATTTTCCATTTTTTCAACATTTATTATCATTGTTTAAGAAGAAGACTGTATTCTGAAGATAATCAAAATGATTGTAGTTGTAGCCCTAAAGAAGTGATAGATAAAAAAATCCCCAACCCCCAAAAATGAATACATAATGAGCAAACTCACCTGTGGTTTCAGCTCTCGTTGTGATCCTTGAAGAGGAGTCAGTCTCCTGTCAGGCACCTCTGTCTCCCAACAACAAAACCAAGGAGCTAAGGGAGAGAAAACACAAGGACACATTTTAATTAATAAACTCCCTGCCTCTTTCTTTCTGCACCAGGCTGTCTGGTGAAAAAACCCTCCGGACATCTCTGCCAGTCCTACTTGTGTCTTAAATCATGATTTGGAAACCACAAGATTTGGCCGTGTGTAATGAGAGTTTGAAAAGATTTGACGGCGGGAATTTTTGGGTGGTCGGTTGGTTTGAGACCAATGTCACCTCTGTTATGGGCTGCGGCGGGCAAAGGCTGCAGCCTTCCTCCTATCTGCGAGTGAACAGGAAACCGGTAGGAGAGGAAGATGCTCCATTGCCCTCGGGAGATACCAGCACTCGGCAGACGCCAGCCATGCCAAGACCACAAGCCCCCACTCGGTTATCTCGCCCTCCTCCTCAGCCTCGCCTCCTCTCGTCTTTCCTTTCATCTCTGAGTCATTGTAAAGTGTAATGAAAGAAAGCTGGATGAATAATTCAGCAGATACAGCATTTAAGAACTCCCCTTTTATGTCTTTCTGATAACTCAGGACACGCAGAATTTACACATCGAGTGCCACACAATGATTTTTTTTGTTTTTAGTCCAATATGGGATTCCCCA
Source organism: Micropterus dolomieu (assembly GCF_021292245.1). NCBI lineage: Eukaryota > Metazoa > Chordata > Actinopteri > Centrarchiformes > Centrarchidae > Micropterus > Micropterus dolomieu. Next base: position 5,739,071 of record NC_060157.1, read on the forward strand.
TTAACAGAGTTCCCTGTTAATTATGTTCACTTTATATAAACCCTAAATCGGACACCACGTCTGCTGCAGCGTCTCTTCAGCCGGTGTTTTGTCTGATCACTTCAGGTATGTTTAGGTGGCAAGCTGCAGCATTAACTCTTCATTTACAAAAGAGGTCTACAGGGAAACAGGGTCTGATCCGTTTAGATCTTGTCAAACTAAAATGGGATTAGAGGTGTTGAGCATCTGCCCCCTCAATCTGGGTTTTAATAGAGCAAGAGCAGATGATCCGGTCTGGCAGTGTCCTCCTCGGTACACCTGGTCCTGGGAAAGGAAACAAGCCGCGATCCGTGTCATGAGGCAAGATCACAAAGATGGCAGATCACAGAGCTTGAAAATAAAAAGCACATGAGACCTCGACGACTGCACAGCACCAGTATTTAATTCACAGACGACAGACTTTGATTTTAGACGGCTGGATGCTGAAAAAATTACGAAATATTGAGTGAAGGAAATTCAGGTATTTAAAAAGAGGTTTGGTGAGATGCTGCACATGGAGGATGAGTAGATAAGATTTCATGAAATGAGGGCAAGACTGGGAAGAAAAAAAAAAAAAAAAAAACTATTTCAAAGGCGACTCAGCCGAAGAAGAGAGAAGAAATGCACAAAAGCTTCTTAAATCATGTCAGTCGCACTCTTGGGGATTTGGTATAGGCAAGGCCGTCTCAGGATATGTCAAACACCACCCTTTCCATCTGCCAATCGCAAAAAGGCACAGATTAAAGTTCTTGCTGTGTAGGCAAAGTGTGTAGGTGGAAGATGTAAACAATGTGACAAAAATATAAATCCTCACATGGTTGAATTAAAGAAGATTGGGGGAGACTGAATCTTTCACCCCCAAATAAAATGTAGGCCAATGTCTGTTTTTTGCAGACACACTATTACCAAACGATTGTCTGCATCATTAACAAAGATGTAGATAAATATCAAAGAGGAGGAGAGATGTGGGTGAGACAGAATCAGGCTGGCGCACCCCCTCTGCGCCGTTTCCTGTCTGATGTTTGGCTATATGAACCGAGACGAATCGTACACAAGCAATATTTGGGATGAGGAGCGGAGGCAGTGGAGAGGAGTTGGGGGAGGGGGTATGGAGGAGGGGAGCTCCCTTCCCAAAAGGCCTGAAAGGTTGGATGTGCGCCATGTATGTCTGAGAGCAATCAAACTGAAACGCAGGGATCCTTTTTAAATCTGTGCCAGGCAACCTCCACACCCTGAAAGGAAACACATCATGGGTCCTCCATCTCCGATACAATGCAAACTGTGTTGTCAACATTGAGGCTGCGCTGTCCACCACCACCGTACACGTTTGGCAGATTTATGACACATTGTTAGCTACAACCAAAACAATCCGACACGATTCTGTGGTTGCTCAGGCCAAAATAAAAAAACAAAGCTGTGCGCTAGCAGTGCTCAGTTTGCTGCTGTCCTGAAATGTAAGCTAGTCCACGGACATTAATGCTAATCTAAACACATACAACACACAGTAGATCAGACCTGCCCTGTCCTGAGTGTCATCTCAAGTCCACTCATGTCAAGTCAACACCATAAAACCTCACAAAACATGTGTTCCCTCACTGTCACATCACTTAATTCTCAAACAATTCTCAAGTAAATATGGGCACTACAGCGGCTTCATTTTGACACAGAAACGCCGTCACAACAGGCAGATGCAGCGAGAAGCCCAGAAAACACCATGTCAGCCGTAGAAATTCAAATCAGGTTACTGATTTACAAATCCCCCTTCGCTAAAGCACACATTCTGGGTCAGCTCACCTTGCTCCCGCTGCCTTTTCAGTCATCCAGTCAGCACATCCGAGATCCCCTCACAGCAGAATGAAACGTAAGGCACCAGAGGAACACAAGAAAAGAGAGCGACAGAAAAAGGCCACAACCTTACATGTCTGTTTTCCGGCCGCTGAGAGGATTATTTTCCCCCCGTTAAAAGTGCCGTCACCCTGTGAGTGTGGCGAGGAAGCCGGTTTCCTCTATGCTATAGGTAGAAAAGGCCTGTCCTTGGGCATGTGCATTGTGTGTGTGTCTGTGCTGTCTGCAGAGGCTGCCGTGTCTCCCATTGTTCCAGGGTGAGTGAGGCAGGCTTCCTACTCCAATAGACCCTGCCTACTACAACAGCTGTGGACCAGCCCCCACCTCTCTGCTGCTCTGGTTCTCCAACTCCCCTCCTCCTCCTCCTCCTCCACCAACTCCTGCTGCTGCTGATGCTAAACATTAACCCTGCAGCTGCCGGCTCAGGACATAAAGAGGTGGAGAGGGGGGTTGTGTTTCAAAAGAGACCCTACCATGTAACGGACAAAGGAACGTAACAGAGAGAGGATATCCGACAGCCGGGCTGAACTGACAGGCATTCAGTGCCCTAGAAAAAAAGAAAAAAGAAAAAAAAAATACTACAGGCTCTGAGCTAAGAGGATTGTCTTTCTCAATCACACTGGTGGTAAGTGTTGGACTGTGTCCTGTGAGACTGCGCTGAGGAGAAGAGAAATCACTGGAGATCCAAATTCATTCACAACAGGAAGTCTAGTAAAACTAACCGTAACTGTTATTTTCATGATCAGCTAATTTATTTGGTCCATAAAATGCTAGAAAATAGTGATATAATTGTTTCCTAAAATCAAAGAAAAGTTATAAAATGTTCTACTCTGTATGCGTCTTCGTCATAATTTAAAAAAACACAACAAAAACTGATCTAAGGGATCTGTGTCAAGATTGTTTGTTATTTATGTATTAAAAAAATGTACTATCATCAGATATATCCTGGTGACAAGCTTAAGTGAAAAGTAGAAAATCTTCACATTTAAGAAGCTGGAACCAGCAAATTTATGGCATCTTTTAGGGCTGGGCAATTAATCAAAATTTTAATCAAAATCACAATATGGCCTACTGCAATTTTCAAATCACAGGAGGCGCAATATTTGTTAAAGGTTGTGTCAAAATACCATTTTAAATTAAATATTGTCTTGATGCAGAGATGTCCTGGCCTATACACCATATTATAGAGACTTAAGAAAACATCTTTGTTTGGTAGAGATCTCCGCAAAAATCACACCAGTCATTCCCTCAGTATCGCAAATCATATCGCTATCAGTCAAAATAAATCACAATCAGATATTTTTTCAAAATCGTTCAGCCCTACCATCTATGCTATTCCAAAATGATTCACACTATGTAGGGTTGCGACTGTTTTCATTATCAATTAATCTGGAGCTGCAACGATAGCCGATAGGTCAAATCGACAGAAAAACTACTATTTTGATCTAAAATGTGATGATTTGTTGCATCTGATTGTAAACTGAATATTTTGAGAGTTTTGGACTGTTTGCAGCATGATCATCTCGGGCTCTGGGAAATTAGTTGTCACCTTGCACTATTATCAGATCTTCTACAGAGAAACAGATTGAGAAAATGAATGGCATATCAATCAATACTGAAAATAATTGCTAGTTGCAGCCCTAGATGAATCTGCTGATTATTTTATTGATTGGCCCATAAACACTTTTCTAACACCTGTCTTAAGTGCGTGTTTTGTCCAACCAACAGTCCAAAACCCAAAGATATCAAGTTTTATATCACATAAAAAAAAAAAGCTGGAAATAGTCAATATTTGGTATTCTGCGCCAGAAAAATTGAAAAATGTACTTTATAGTTTCCCAGAGCTCAATGTGATTTATTTAAATTGCACGTTTTATCTGACTAACGGTCCAAAACCCATAAAATATTTAGTTTACAATCACACATAACAAAGGAAAGCATTAAATCTTCACATGTGAGAGGCTGGAATCGGAAATGATCTGGAATTTGTGCTTGAATAATCGTAATAGTTCCACAGGATTACTACAGCCGCAGCATGTTTCAACTATCTGTGTCGTGTCTGAACTGGTCAGCAGCGTTGAGGTTTTCTACACGTATCTCAGCACAGTGTCTCGGTGTGGTTTTATCGCTGCAGGTTTTCACCCTCTGTGACTCATCTGCTCTCGTTGTTAATGAAGCCACATCATCCTCATTCCCCCAGACATGCCAGACACACTAAACCAAGTCTGATGACAAAGTGACTAGGCGCCTAGGCAACAACAGCAGGAGGAGGAGGGAAACACGGGTTTCATTACTTGAATGTGGGAGGATAATACAATAAAGATAATAGATAGCAAAACATCTTCTCTCTTTTATAAACAACTAATTTGAAAGTTGAGCGATTCCTTTTTCAATTTGACCCTAATTGAGCAGACGAGAGACCTGACCTGAATCGACTCAGCCCCACACCAGACTTCCTATGGTCAAAAATCAAGTGCCCCAGGGTGCTCACATGAATGTCAGTTGTTTCAAGCAAATGTCATTCAGATTTGACCAAAACAGTCTAGCTAGTTTGTATACAAATGTCCCAGATTCACAGGAGAATTTCAAATTCTATGTCTGACATGAGCGGAGAGGCGAGCTATGCTTTCAAGCAAAAAGAAACTGACGAATCCAATGTGGAAAATCAGGGGAAACCCAAAGACAAAATACAAGTGAATCAATTCAAATGAGATGAGCGCCTATAAAAAGGAGGAGAACTGCACAGGTCATCAAGATTTAACCATGACAAAGAATAAACACACAGCAGACGCTGAGCTTCACATCAAAAATCACCCAGATCAAAAGGAGCTTGTGTCTGTTGAGGTTTTATCCTCTTATTACTAACACATATGGCTGCCCTGCCCAGTCTGTCCTCATCTCCAGGCCTCTAATCTGTGTCCACCTAGTGGTTGAGAGAGAGAAAACCTGAAACTGACCTGAGACAGGTTAACAATCTTGTCTTAAAAACATTACTGACTAGCGTTAAATATATATGCAATTTGAATGACGTCACTTCTGACAAACTGTACCCCCGCTCTCCATTAAACACCAGCCACGCTCTGAAATCTACAGCATAACACAATGTAGGTTTCTATTTCTTTAAGTAATAAAAATTCTATCTAAAACAACATGTTACAGGCTAACATGTATATTAGATTGTACTTTGCATGGAATTATAAATGACTTTTCTTTGTTTTAAATATCGGCATTACATATTTGCCTTGGGTCACCCTGCTCGACCACATGTAACAAATTTGAAAGCCAATCGCTCTCTAGCAAATGCCAATGCAAGGCAAACTTGTCAGTACCAAGAGCGAGAGTTCGCATTAGCATAAAGAAATTTTGACTAGCTACTAATTTGAACGCACTTTAAATAGTAGCACCATTGTATGTTTCACAACCACTAACGCTGTGTCCGCCACTGCCAGTTAGAAGCTACCAAACTACACAAACAAATAAAAGATGCTAACAACAATTACCATTCTGAAACATCTGCTATGCTGAGTTTAGCTCACAACAGACTCCTCATCTTAGTCTGCATTTGTAAGCTGTGAATGAATCTCTCCAATGTTTCCTCCAACACTAGCCACCTTGATGCTCTTTTACCGTCAACCTAGCACAAGCAGCCGTGGCATTCATAGATCCATAGTAGATGTATTTCGAGCACTTGTTTAGAATGTGTTTTTTTTTATGTGGGAAAACCATGTTAAACAAAATATTAAAATCATGGTAGAGTATTAGTATTCATACTTTAAAATGTGTCTGGAGGGGAACTTAAAGCAAAAGTCTTGCATGACGTAATGTAGCACAAGTACTAATTATGCAGAATTACCCATTTCAGAATAAGATATATATTATTGGATTATAATTAGTGATGCATGATTATGTAGATCATATTGCAGCTGATAGATAGATAGATAATCTGAATCTGCAAAGTAACTACTAACTTAAGCTGTCAAATACATGTAGTGGAGTGAGTACAATGTTTTCCTCTGAAATGTAGAATTTGTTTTTCCATTTACAAGGTCTACAAGGTTTTTGCTGCTCACACACACACACACACACACACACACACACAGGATGTTGGCCAACTATCGGGAGCAATTTGGGGTTTAATGTTTTGCCAAAGGACACCTCGACATGTGGACAGGAGGAAGTGGGGATCAAACCGCTAACCCTGCCTGTGTCAGTGGACGACCCACTATCTCCTGAGCCACAGCCACTCCCATGTAGCACAAAATGGGACTAGTCAGTAAATTAGTTACAATCCATCACTGCTGGTCATGATAAGATCCTATAATGCGTTTCCAACATAAGAGATGGGGGACAAAATCCAGAGGAAAAATATCTATTCCAAAATTAATATTAATCCAAGATTAATTTATCGTTGTCGTTTTAGTATGAACGTCTTTGTGTCACTGTCCCTTCACTAAAGCTCAGGAAGGATACTCTTGCAACGGAGATGCAAATCCTTGCTGCGTTGTGCTGACATGCATAGTCAAACCAAGCCATCACATGTGTATGGAAAAGGGCTATTAAGAGTACATTTCCACCCACCTGAGCATAAAAGCCAGAAATTTGAGAAAGAAATTACAGAAAGTATCACCCAAAAGTTCTTTACACTTGGCTGAGGTGGAAAAGTTGGTGTATCAATACAAGCGAAGTTCAATGCAAACAGACTTAGTGACTTACTTTTGCCGATTTTCTGGAAATTTGCATGAAATTTGCGCTAAAGTTTGATGGAAGCCTGGCTGCTGTCCAGGGAAACACAACGAGGGACTATCATACTAAAAGATATCCTACAGATTTACCTAAAACTCCATCTATTCCACTGACGATAGGCTTGGAATAAATAAAAAACTTAAAAGCTGAGCTGCTGGTGATAGAAGTCACTGTTGCATGTATGACATTGTCTAGCCTTCAACGCTGCTTCATCCGTGTTCTCTGGCTCACCTTTATACTCGGGACTAAACCCAAAATACTCCATACAGGGGCAGAAGCATTTGACTTTTTTTACCTGTAACCCAACCATTCGCGGTCGCCTTCAAGGAGCTCCTTTTTGTGTGCGTGGTGAGCAAGAGAGTGAGTGAAGCACAGTGAAAGCAGCAAGGAGCGGCTGTATTTTTTTACGATATTGCAAGTCATACTTTCAGGATTTCTATATACACTGAAAAACCATAATTATGTGCTCCCTGATTTACTACCACTGAGGTGCCCTTGAACAAGGACCTTAACCCCCAACCGCTCCAGTGGAGCTGCTCAGTGGCCAGCAGATCAGACTGTGGTTGTACTGGGCAGATTCCAGGTGTGAATGTGTAACTGTGCAAATGTGATGATGGTCTTCCTGCAAAAGTGAAGCTCCCCTAAATAAATAAAGGTAATAATAATTTTAAAAAAGTTCATATAAAAGCGGGAACCTCTGGGTCTGAAAAGTGAAGCCAATGTGGAAGTGCCTTAAACCTGCATTCTTTCTGATGGCCGGCACTGGTTGCACAAAGAAGTCCGTTTGCATTGGACTCTAACAAAATGACCCAACTTCTCTCGATTTATTACCTAAGTAAACACTTTCCTAATGAGTTTATGGTCTCTGTTGCTAGTTTTAAGTCTTTTTCAGTACAGCATGATGTTCATATTGTAAATTATGGTCCCATTCAGCGGAAAAGAGACGATTAAAGCAATATGCTTTAGAGCGTGGTTACCTTGTGATTGACAAGTTGCTACCACGTCAGTCAATCATGATCAAGGCGAGTCGTATCCACTGCACTGTGTACATTTAACAAGTTGTGAACTACTTTTAGGGTGGAACTTTCACAGTGTGTTTACAGTTCATGAAAGTTAATTGTAACTGGTGTAACTGACGCAAATCTGATTTTTTTTTTGCTCATCTGTGGGTCAGATCTGATGTTTTTATAACAGTGTGAACAGCCCAAGTCACGTGGAATCTGATCTTTTCCAGTTCAGATTTGGGCCAACTCCTGTGAAAATCTGGAGTGTTAGCAAGTGTGAGCTAACTGGAGCTAACCTCTGTGGCTCCTTATTTACTTCAGCATTACAGCGTGCTGCGTGTGGTTCACTTGCAGGCCATGGACAGTTCACATTGGAGTGTGATATGGGCCGCATTTAACTACAATGTGAACTGGCAATCGAAAAAAGTTTTGGACAATAAGGTTTGCAGTGTGAACGTAGCCTATGGTTCAAAAGACACAAGATGGCAGCAGTCCAAATGCCACAGTTGTAGTCCACAAACTAATGGGTGACATCAAGGCGGCTATGTCAACTTCTTTTATACAGTCTATGGTTCATTTAGGTATGTCAGTGTTGTTTTAGGACATGTGAGCCCATCCTTTAATCACCAAATGCTACACATATTACCTAAAAAAAAGCTGAATGAAGGATGGTCACACCTCTGCTATGTCAGACATTAATGCACACAGACATCCGTATGGCATGAATGGGACACTGAGGCACTGGCTTCCCTTCTAAGAGGGTCAAAGGCTGAACCAGCCGCATTGACCTGAATGAGAGCCGGTCACATGGTCCCCCTGGAGCAAACACAAGGGAATGAGGATAACTCTCAACATAAAAAGGCCTATTGTCACCCCCTCCACTATCCACTTTCCCCCAAGTAAGGATCTTCACTTAACTGCTCAGAAAACTCAATGGTGATGTGTGTAACATAAAGATCCGGACATAATAACGTCAAGGGGCAATAAAACCTATGTCTTAAGAGAAGGAAACTTGCCTGGAAACTAACTGGAAGAGAACTTCTCCTATAAGCAGACTGGACCAGCACGTGACCGATTTGAAATTCAAAGCAAACAACATGTAAAGCAGGACTTGTCACACCGTTGTCACACCGACTGACACCTCCTTTTCAAGCAAGCAATTTACTCACATGCAGCTGATTACATGAAAAGGTGACACAGGAAATTCCACCCCTGAAAACAAAGAACAATATCTTCCAAGCAACAAAGACTTTAGTCGATTAACCAATTAGTCAACAGACTAAATGACAAGTCCCAGCTTGTCAACTGAATGGCTGATGCTTTTGTTTGTCATACATGACAGTGAGCTGAATATCTTTGGTTTTTGGGCTGTTTCTCAGACATCAAGCAACTGGAATAGGTCAAACTTTAGGAAATTATAACAGGTAATTTCTAAAGCTGAAACACTTGGCTGATTAACTGATTAGTTGATCAACAACAAAATAATTTGCAGCTATTTTGATAATCATCAGTAATTAGTAAGTAATTTGTCAAACACAAAATACCAAACATTACCAAGTCGAAGCTTCTGAATTGTGAGGATATCCTGCTTTTCTTTCTTGTACTAAATGTATATTTATTTTTTATTTTTTTTGGGGGGGGGGGGGGGGGGGTGGTTTTAAAAAGACTTAAAGTTTCAAGAAACAGTGATGGACATTTTTCACAATTTTCTGACATTTTGTAGCCCAAAGAATAACGAGGAATTAATGGACGAAATAGTCAACAGGTTAGTTAATGATAAGTACCATAACTTTCTGGTTTCTTTTTAAAAAAGGTTCCTGTTATTTTGTAAGTACATCTAAATGTGAAGATATTCTACTCTTACTCTTCACACATCATAGCAAAATGAATATTTTGGGGACTGCTGCTTAGACAACTTGTGGGGATGTTTCACTATTTTCTGACATTTTATATCCTAAACAAGTAAATCGAGAAAACTGGCAGATGAACCTGATACTGAAAATAATCGTAAGTTGCAGGCAGCCCTATTAAAGCCACAGAAAGCAGGGATCCGTTAGCAGATGGTCCACTGTTACGATTTCTGAAGCGAGGGAACTGTCAGGGAAGTTCTGAATTAAGAGCTGTAAATCAGACTCATGGGATACAAACCCCCATTGAGGGGGCAGACAGTTTAACGGGCAGTAATGTGCACAGCTCCATGTGAGGATGAACAGCTAATCCACCTACAAGAAATGTGACACTCCGGCCCAAGATGTGCAGGGTCTACAGCTGGGGTCATGAAAACCCTGGTGGTGTCGGTGGAGGCCTCTGGTGTTAGTTTATTCAGGCTTCATTAGGAAGTCAGGAGTTGTAGCCACTGAGCCGTCATCAGTGGCTGCCTCCAGTCTGGCTTGGAGGTGTTAGTTCGCAAAGCCAGGAGAAATTACATTCACATGTAGAGTTAAACTTTTTCTTGAATTAATTTTTTTTTAGATAATTAAAGTAATTTTTAAAGTAAAAATGCAACAAAAAAATCTTTTCCATACTTCTTAGCCTTTTTAGACACTAAACTGAACACATTTTTGTTTTGGACTGACAAAACTATTGAAATCTCTCACCTTGGCTTTTGTGAAATTGTGACAGGCATAGTAATTGATTAATTAAGAAAATAACCATCAGCTTAATCAATGATGAAAATGATTGTTAATTGCAGCCCTATTGTTTTACTAACTTTTCTTTTATCAGTCTCATTCCGGAGCTACGGTGATCTTAATAAATCCCTCACATGTGAAAAGATTCAAAGTATGCTCTCTAGTTCATGTCCGCTATCATAAAAGCCCGGTAATGAAAACCATTTGTCGTGGCCCCTACAAAGGCAGGTTTCATACCACAGTAAATACTCCTGAGAGAGGTGGCGTCCCCCTGCCAACCAGACTCCGAGCTGTGTAACCAGACTGTGTTTTGTCCAGCTCCACACTACATTTCCATGTGTGTCAGCAAACGTCTTTAATACCTGATTCTCAGTGAGTCATATTCGCACCACACTCCTGAACCCTGACATGCCTGGAAAGTATGTGGAGGTTGAACAAGACTGGCACTGGTGAGGCCAGACAAGTTAATCCGGGTCATAAGCAGCCAACATGTCCAGTCTATAGAGCTGCTGTAGTAGTATGAGCGCAATGCAAGACAAAATTTCTCTTTGGGCTTAAAGGGAAACTTCGCTAAGTGTCTGACATTATAAACGGATCCCTACAGAGATGGACCTATTTTTAAACCAGATACAGTCACTGTATTGCTCAAAGCCACCAGACTCCATTAATAAAAACAGCAATTTTATCTTGCAGAACATGGGAGTTGCTGATCTATCGCTGCCTCCGTCAGTTAGTTTGTCTGTGTTATTGTGTTACTTATTGTGTTTTAAAGGGTTAAAAACACCAAGGTTGCACAAAAACTCAAACTAACTGATTGAGGCAGCGTTAAACCAGAGAGGTAAAATTAAAATGTTTGTCAAGGGAGTCTGGTGGCTTTGACGATAAAATAATAAAAGCAATAAAAGCCACTGTTTCTGGTTAAATAAGAGGGATCTTACTCTTTTAAAAAAAAAAAAAAAGTCTATTCCTGTAGGGATCCTTTCCATAATTTTGTCAGACACTTCTTTTTGAGCCTGTCAGTTAATAAGTCATATAGACACAAAAACATGGGAAAATAGGGTCCAGCTTTAAAAATACCTAACTTAGCCTTTAACTCTAATTTCTAGGATCATGAGGCGTGCTCCCTTTTAACAGCAGCAGATAACAAATCACCAGTTACGGTTCAGTGAAGCCAGGTAACCTAAAGTGAGCCGGACTAAGTTGAACTTTGTGATACAGGCTCCACACATGTGGAGAACAATGACGGCTGATAACAGAAGGTATAGGAGGAGCGTGAGTGATCTGGCGGTGGGTAGTGTCTCCACATCTGGCCACATCTGGCCACCAGCCGCAGAGGCTCAAACTCAACCAGGACTCAGCCGAGCAACGCATTCTCATCATCCACATCCTTTTCCCAAGGCCTGGCCAAGAGGAAGACCTATTTATGGTACAGAATAAAAGATAATATAGGAGGGGGGGGGGGGGTTATATATGGAGATTCCTGTCTTAGCCTCCAAACAATCTGCTCCCCATCCACACCGACAAGCACAATCTCCATGGGAAGAGATGTTTTTCAAGGCATATAGGTCGAGCTGATCGAGAGCTTTTGAAACAGGAAGCTTACGAGAACTTGAAAATACAGAAGTACCAGCAGTTCACTAAGCACCTTGTGGGAGAGGGTTTAAGGATTGAAAGGTGGTGGTGGAGTGGGGGGAGGGTGCTTAAAGCTCCTCAATAACAACTTTATTTTAAGACAAATGAAAATAAACTGCAGCGGTGCACAAAGGAACACTGTTCAACACAAAAGGAAAAACGACAGCCTGAATTTAGACAAAACCTCCAACTCTCGCTGTGATTCTTTATCTACAAACCTTAATCCAAGTTAACACGGGTCACAACTCAAAAAATAAATCTGAGAGGAGAATCATGGTTGTGATTGATTGTGTCGGCATTAAAAATTAATCATTTTTTGGGTCAACCAGGACATTGTGGGGACCCGGTTTGCTTGAATTGATTAAAGCTACATTCCAAGCCATATTTTCTTTGGCCGGACTGATGAATTGAATGTTTGTTACAGCTGCAGCAGGCTGAAGCAGTGTTTTGCCAACTTCAATGTTTGTATGACCACAGATTCCTCTGTAGGGTGGATTTTGAATGAGTCCTCTGCAGCTAGTGTGAGCCATTTGCTCTCTCGCATACTATCAGGATTCCTCAAGTATATTCAATCATTTGATAAAAACGGGCTCTGGCAGTTTATGAGAAGATGGAAAAACACAAGGCCGAGGCTTCGACTTGTTCTTTTCGACTTCTTCTGCAAATATTCTCGCTGACATGCATACAAACAATCACAACAAGCTTGAGATGAGGCGGCTGAGTTCAAAAGGGACTATGCAGGCGAACATAATTCCTTTGATCTAAATATCTGCATTGTGTGCGTGTAAACAGTCGTGATGATGATGAGGAGGATGATGCTCTCACTGCTCTCCCTCCTGCTGTGAGCTCTGTTGTATTGCGCAGACTCCGTGGGGTAACTGATGAATATTTTGCAATGCTAATGCAGGCTCCAGAAGTGCCTTTGGTGTATAACCATGGTAACTACAGTACCTGCATGCATCAGACAGCGGGGCGATAAAGGGCTGAACTGATAGCTGATAAGGAGAGGACCCAGCTCCGGCCCAGCCTATCTTCAAAGCATGGTAGTTTATGCAGAAGAAGGTGGGGGGCGAAGCTGGAGAGATAGGCCGACTGCAGGAGGCTCTGACCTGTCTGCGCACCCCTACTAGTCTTCAATCTGACAAAATGATTGTCCCGTCGCTCTTTCCTCCCTTTAAATTCGGTGAACTACGACCTAACAAAGTCATATTTCACAGACCTACAGAGGCTGTAAGATCTTTCGCTCCATAAAACTCACATTCTGCCTCAAGATGCCTGAGTCAGTGTCACAAAAGACATTGCTGCGTCGAGCTGAAACAATTAGTCGAATAACTGATCAGTAGAGAAATCATCGTGAAATGTTTTCATGAATCGATGAATTCTTTAACCATATTTTAAGCAAATCCAGTGGGGAAAAAAAGCCAAATATTCATGTGAGACTTTTAAACAAGACATTTGAAGGCATCACATTGGACTCTGGGAAAGTGTGACGGGCATTTATTCTTATTTCTGACATTTCACAGACTAAATGATCAATAAATTAATAGAAAAAAACAATCGGCAGATCATGAGATTAATCATTAGCTGCAGGCCTATAGTATGTGCTCCTCTGTTTTATGACTGCAACTAACAAGTATTTTTATTATACATTAACATGTTGACGATTTATTTCATTCATTGATTTATCATTTAATTAGTTTCCCAGAGCCCAATGCGACGTCCTCAAATGTCTTGTTTTGTTCAATCAAGTCCAAAACCCAAAGACATTTCCTTTACTAGGATATAAAACAGAGAAAAGCGGCAAATATCCACATTTGAGATGCTAGAACCTGAGGCTTTAGAAATGCATTTAACAATTATCAAAATAGTTTAGTTTAATAGTTTATCCGTTTTCGGTCACTCACCTAATGAAATAAGTGACTGATCGTTTCAGTTCCAAATTGTTGAAAAGCAGCAAATTGTCACAACTGAGAGACGGAACTTGGGGATCTTTGGCATTTTTATTGACAAATGCCTTAAAGGATTAAGCAATTATTAAAATAGTTGCCGGTTAGTTTTCTGGGGTTCAGCCATGATTAATCGACTAACCCGTCTCAGAAATGTCCTTGTTAGTAATTGACAGAATGTGGAACAGTTTGTAGTAAAAATAATTCTTCCTAGCTTGACAGGAGGTGAAGAAGAATTTGCTTGTGATGGCGCTTCCTCGTTTCACTTCCTCTGTGACTCCACTTGTTTGTCATCAGGCTTGTTGGTGGATACTTGCTTTGATCAATTATATAAAATCATAGTAGACGAATCGGGTATTTGACTTATTGTTTCAGAGTCTATTATGCTTTGTTATGGAGTGTAACGCCCAATAAATACCCAAAAACCAGTTGACAGAACCAACAGCCAAATTAAACACTTACTCCATGCCACGTTTCCCCTCTATAATAAAGTCCGAACGCTGTATGTCTGTGTGAGCCAGCGGCAACAAGATGTGGGACACAAAGGCGTGCAGAACATCTGTGAACAATTAGAGGCGAACACAGCGAGCAAGCACTTATACTGCCCATTACACTTGAATAAGTCACTGGCCCTGCTTTTCATGATGTAATGCGGCACAGCTTGGATATGTAATCTCAAAGTTGCACTGGGACAGAGCGCTCACAAAACTTCAATCGAACTCAAACATGGGCACACGGACCGTAAATGTAATCTAGTGAGCGCAGAGTGGAACCACATTTATCTGCAGATCCTCCTTCTGCAGCTCTGAGGTCATTCCTCCGGATGAAACGCTCACAGTGCCGGTCCTCCTGTTCTTCACCAAATATTGTTCCAAATGTGACACATTTATTCTGACATCCTCCCAGCCTCCAAAGTTCATGTTTAAATTCTTTTAGCTAGATGCATCAACTAAGAACTAGCAACACAGTTAAGTATACTTTTCCACTGCTTCGTGTTTATGCCCTTGTGGTTGATTTTAAAGCCCCCCTGCACTCAAAAATGCCTTTTTGTGCATTCTTACTTCATTTGGATGCTTGACCTTCACTTTGCAGACTGATGTATGTGCAGGTACTTAAACACTGTTTTCACAGTCATCTGCTGAATGGAGAAAGTTTCTCTGGTAGTACGTACCAGAGTTAATTGTGGTCCAATATGTAATTTACAGGTGTGACGTGTGCATATAAAATTAACTTCTTAGTCTCAGTTAAACTTTTGAATTTAGAAATATTTGGATATTTATAGATTCTGGATATTTCAAAGAGGGGGAACGAGTAGAGCTCTTAAGCATTTTTAATCAGGTAATTGAGCTTTTATGTGATGACTGCATTTGTGAAAAAAGTTCTATACAGTGTTTTGTGGCTCGGTGTGAAGTCTGGTAAATTGCCTCAAGTGATATCAACCATGCGGCGGTTGAGGCTGAAGACTACAAGTTTGAAAATTAAAAAAAAAAAAGAAAAAAAAGAAGAGGATCTTCATGTTTTGAGGTTTATCCGAATGACGAAGACCGATCCCTTCGCCTCAAACATTTCCCTTTTCAGATCACTTTAGCTATGTTCACACTGCTGGCCTTAATGCTCACTTTTATTGCCCACATTGTTCACATTATGTTTTAAACGTAGCTCATATCAGACTCTATTGTGAACCGGCCACGGTCTGAAATAGACCCGCATGTGCAAAAGAATACTACGACGTCACACGCAGCACGCTGTCGTACAGAAGTAAACATGGAGCCCACAGAGGTTAGCGTCTACAGTTTTATTTTTAAATTGATTTCAGGTGGAAGAAACAAAATAATTTGTGAGCAAATGATCCGCTACTGCAGATCTCTGACGATGGTCGCTCTAGAGTTTCGTCAGTGGCATGTATTCGGATCTGACTGTCCAGACTGAAGTCGCATTTTATATAATCCGACCTGTATCCCATTTAGACCACATGTTAAAGTGGCCCGAATCCGAAATGGAAAAGATCATATTCCACATAACTTGGGCTGTTTACACTGAAGAAAGACAAGAAAATCTGATCTGAGTCACAATCATGAGGTCACTGTTGCTTTGTGCCATGCAGCCTACAAGTGTTTCTCACATGATATACGGTTTATGTCTGCCATTGCCAAAAACAACAAGCTGCAACATTACATCAACAGGCAATTTGGAAAAGCCACGAGGGATACGTCATTTCTTTTCAAAATCAAAATTAGGAAAAAGCAGTCTGCAAACACTAAAAGATTCAGTGAGCGTTTCATAGAAGCTCTTCAGTGAAACTTAAATATTTTACAGCCTGACTGCTAGCCAGTAATTCTGAGGGGTTTAAACAATCCTTCCCTCCTCACTTCTTCTGACCTAAAGCTTGGTATTTGTTCAGAAAACGACGAGACAATGAAAACAGCATGAGCGTATATCTGGCCTTACTCCAACAGGCACAGATCATTAAGCATGGATGTTTTCCCCCAACAAAAAAGGACTCTAACAGCTACATGGCATTAATGAATTAAAATCTTAATTATTTAATCTCTGACTAGGCCAACAAGTTATTAAGATTTGCACATTTTATTGCCAATAAACTCCTTCACAATGTGAAAACAAACAAGAAACAATCCACTCCTCCTGATCAGAATGCCATTCAGAAAATGTGTAAGGCATCACATTTACTGAAAAGCAGCATTGTTAAAAGTAGGATTCAATAACACGTCCTCACTGCCAATACTGCCCCAAATATGTTTCTGCACTGGCCAATATGGGCACCGATCCAAACCAAGAAAACTATTCTTTTTTAAGCAAAGTAAAGACGTATCTTAAGACTTTCGATGACCATTTGATGACCATCGATAAAAACGCAAAATGCAATTAAAAAAGATTTAGCAAATTAATCATAACGTACACGAAGCATGTCACTTAAACGGCCACTTAAGAGAAATAAACTTCAGACCTGTGAGGAGCGATGAGGAGACTGTAACTCAAATTAATTTATGAAAGAAACATAAATGCCATACTTTTATCATTTGAGGCGAGAACGCACATTCATTCGCATTTTCTTTTAAACTTACAGGTAAAGCCCAACGGACACTGGATTTCCTAAAACTGCAGTTTATTGTCACTTATTGTCACCAACATACACCGATAGATATATCTGCTATAAGCTAATATTGCAGATATATCGGTGTAGCTCTACTTTTCACCTGCGATGGTCAATTCAGTATCAAAAAGGAAATGGTTATGGCCATCTATTTTTCACAATTCTAAAAGCTTTTTATAAAGCAAACAATTAATTGTGAAAATAACTGTCAGATTAATCAATAACAAGTCATCTTTGCAGCTCTATATCTCCTGTTTTGAATTATTTGATTTCCAGTGATTTTTATGTTTGAAGTTATGACGATAATCTGCTTTGAATAATAATGTGTCTGCTGTGGGTTTTTCTTTTCACCTTTGTTTTGTTTGTTTTTTTATAACTTGTACTTCTCCCTCATTGAAAAATCCATAATCTACAAATATGTTGATATTTTCCCTTTTAATAGTTTAACAACTGGACACAAAGTGTGCTGGCAGATGAAGTTGCATATTGGACCACTATTGGCTGCCAAACTTGTTGTGACCTCTTACTACTTGTCTTTCTTTAACTCAGATTTCAGATGATCTCAGAGAGAAACTTTGCCAACCTTTTAGTATCAAACTCTGCGCATAAATTATTCTACACCGTGAAGGTCAAACATCCAAAAATAAGCACATTTTTAAATGAAGTGGGGGGCTTTAAACCAGAGGGTCAAAAAACAAACCCAAAGATCCTGCAGACATCCCTAATCTGTAGTGATGCAGGGCTAAATTAAGGTAAACTGATTACTTCATATCAGACCAACCTGAGTGGTTTATCCTCCACTAACATCCCTGCTGCGCAGATAGTCCCATCTTAATTCATTCATAACATTACTACTGCGGCTGGTTTAAGCCTGCTGTTGAATCAGTGCCTTTACTGCCTTTTCTCTGCATCGGTGTGAGATTAAAAATTAAAAATACCGTCAGTAGACTCGCGCACACTTAAAGGACTGAGCTGACAGTTCCTTTTCCATGTTCCCCTTTCAGGTTTCAACCTTCAAAACGAGGCTTTAACGGCGACATGACTGCATTATAGCCAGCATGTGATGCAGTTTAATGAAAAGAAACGCATTAGGAGTTAAAGGACAAGGTTTGGGAAAATGTGCATTTTCCTTTTCCTGGGACAGGCCCTCAAACCCCCCCAAAACCCTGCGCCGGATTGTGTCCCCTCCGACACGGGCAATGCTGTTACGCCCTTGCGTTTCTCCCACAAACACGGGAAAAGGCTTGGAAACAAAAGGGCGTTCAATGTTAATAACATGCTAAAACAGGCTATAGCCACATCTTTAGCTTTATAGCCGACCGGACCCTTCGCTTCACCGGTGATGTTAAATCAATGAACAGCATGCCAAACACTCAGAGTCTCGACCATGAAACGACATGTTCTAGTTTATTTTTTTTAACTCACCTCATTTGGTTTGAAGACGACGCTGCCGCACCATGATTAAAAAAAGAAATAAATACGTTGTTTTTTCCTTTAAACATGTATCTAGCTTGTGCTCATTTTTGTTGCGCTGTCGTCCTCTCCCTGCAGCAGCAGCCGCTTTCTTTCTCTGCTCGGCGTTTTCTGTTTTGGGTTGAGGAAAAGTGATGTCATTGCATGAAATTGCATTACCCGCCCCAATTTTTTTCCTCAGAGGCTGTCCCATGCTGCCAAACAAAACTTCAACATATACTTAAAAAAGCTCCTTCTATTTAGTGTTTTTTTTTTATGTCTTCCAGTGCCTTAAAATATTCAGCACAGATCATAAATCTATTCAGATCTGGAT
The DNA here is from genome assembly GCF_021292245.1 of Micropterus dolomieu. Taxonomy (NCBI): domain Eukaryota; kingdom Metazoa; phylum Chordata; class Actinopteri; order Centrarchiformes; family Centrarchidae; genus Micropterus; species Micropterus dolomieu. The sequence goes on from NC_060157.1 coordinate 5,757,787, forward strand.
ATCATTAACAAGAGTTCAACAAAAGTATCATAAAGCAGTTTATTTGTAGATCACAGATGTGTGCCCCAGAACCTTTTGCAAAATATTTATTTTAAGGCAATTTAACCCAAATAAACACCCCCACATGACAAACTGAAGTACAATCAGTGAATGTATATTCTGAGAAGTCTACTGTCAAGTTCTTCTGAACGTGACCTCCATTGTAAAGTCACCTCAGCGTCAGTCTCTGTGGAAGTGAAACATGATTCTTTACATAACGCTGCAGAGGTCGTTCATCTGGGAGCATCAACTGTAGCCTTGTCGATGTCTTGCAGTGAATTATCAGTGGCATCTTCTTCACCTCCTACAACATCTGACACCACCTAGGGTGGAAGAACAGGATGTTAGGAGACCATATGTGGATTTATTGCTGGTTGGCTTGAACGCTTTTGATAGTTTGTGTTCTGTTATAGCTGAAATTCCTACGTTTGTTAGTGTGTGACTCAGCATTCAGACCAAGAATTGTGTAGACGCAACACAAATCGCTGCTTTCTTTATTGACTTGTTTTTCCAACATCTTCCTTCAAAGCGCGTTTACACTGTGCAATGTTTAGGCTGTGTGGGGTGAAAGCTTTTGGTCAAATCAATCAAAATCAGCGGTCCAAGATCCATCGATGGCCAATGTAGTTTTGATTTCTCATCACCCTAGTTACTAGTTCTGTACCAATAAAAAAGGTTGAGAAAACAGGATCAGCAGTCTACAGGTGCAGGATTATCCAGGTTTTTTTAAAAAACCGGTTTAAGTTGTTTACATGCACAAAGCATAACCAGGACACTCCAAAAAAAAAAAAACTGATCATAAAAGAAACACTTTGACAATGAGAGAAACTTCCACAACTTGAGTGCTGCTACAACCAGTCAGTCAGCTGGAACGACAGACAATATGTTACGACCACCTGGGTAAGATGTTCAGTTGGATTATGGAGGATGAACATAATGTTGCATGTGAAAAGTACGGATTGTTGTATTCAACAGATTTTTAGGAGCGTTTATGCTGCCCATCACTAGCCCCTCTCAGCCCAGGGGCCCCAATATCAAATCAGGTTTTTAAAATCACAATCTCACGACGTTTGTGTGTTCTGAACTTGTTAACAGTATCTGTAATGACTGATCAAGGATCCCAGTGTGGCTATGCATTTGCCGGTTTCACTGTAGGCACAGCAGGCGGGGAAATAAAAATCAATGCTGATTTCTTCAAGTGGAACTTGGATGAAAACTATTTTAGTTCAGTAAATTGTGTCAGTCAGCTGGAGACAGAGGCAGATGGAGGTCAGAGTCTATGTATATTACTTTTGTTTTATTTTCTAATAGCCTCACATATTCATGGGTTCACTGTAATTTCCATGTCTGTTTTTTGTTCTTTTCTGAGATATTACAGGCTTCACAATCGTTTTTAGGTTTTTCGATGCATAGAAATGTTACCACTACAATCAATACTTGTTAATTGCTTTGCTTCATTTTCAAAACAGTGGGCGAGATGGTTGAAGATCTCTTCCTAAAAGTTTCCAGTGTAAGTTAACACTACAGCCCTGGTTCTGTGTAAAAAAAAATAAAAAAAAATTCTAAAAGTTTATCTGGCTCCAGAGTCAGACAATTCAAGTGGGTCTCTCGCCAAAGTTACTGTCTTTTTAATATGAAAGTCGCCCTTTGTGTTTCACAAAAACATTTATATGATACTGACACAGATTGTGACCAAGTTTTTATTAGACCCATCTCGCAGTGTGACATACAGTGAAATTGGAGGATTGTTATTGCACAGTATATGGGCGCCATCATTCAAAAGAGAGATTCAAGATATTCAAGATGACAAATCCCCTAAATGAGATTTAACCTGGTCGTCCATGATTGCATCCACATCTCTTTCTGAGAGCTCCTGTCCTGAGGCGTCCAAGTCGACCTGGTCTGGGTCTTCTCCAGTCAGGATGTCCATTGGGGCCTCAGCGATGGCTCTAATGGTCTGGTCCTCCAAGGCCAGGGCCGTATCAAACTGTAGTGGGGACGGAGGACCCTGCATACCATCCCCTTCCACATCCAGGTCCTGTATAAAAAGGGGATATTTATGAAATCTAAATCTTGACATAAAACTTTTAGCTTTTTTCAGTTACATGTACATTTGTTATTTATGTTTACACTGCTAACCACCGGCGGGATGTTCTGTTTTGGGATAAATGATACAGAGGTACTTGAGTTGTTGGAAGCATCCCGCTTTTGACTGTGCCTGTGCCACACCCAGCATTTGTTTATGCCTATTTGAGTTTGTACTGGAGCAGCAAATTGTATAATAAATCTAAACTTTTGACCGTCTACAAACCGGCATTTACTGGAAGCATTTATTTGCTAATGAATTGGAAGTCTCACAGTAGCCCCTCAGTGGCTTTTAAAAGATGAAAGTAGTCTACACTTTATCTAGAAATATTAAAAACACACAAATCACTTGCCCTTTGGTTCTTTAAAAAAAATAAATAAAATCTGTTGTATTTTTGCTTTTCAGTTCTGGTCCAGTTTGTGTTCATATTGACAAAAAGAACCAAGAGCTGTAAACATGAAATGATTCACTGACTCATGGGTCGGGCAGTTTTTGACAGTCATCCTCCATTATTCTTGTGTTCAAATGATCTGAAGGATTTCACATAAGTCATAGATCACTCTTGACAATTCACAATCAAACTATCACAGAGTTGACTGGGATCCACCTTTTCAAGCAGGCTCGGTTTGGCTGTTTAGTCCGTACCAGGGTTAGGGCGTTTTCTGACCTCTGTTGTTAAGACCACTTGAATCTGACTCGTATGTTCCCCCCCACTTTCTTTGATTAAATATCTGAACACAGTGCTAGTGCTTGGGTGTACACGCTCTCACTTGGCTTTTAGTAATGCATTTGTAAAAAGAAACCAAACAAAATACATTTACCAACTTGGACCAGAATGAACCACACAGGTAAATGCACCTGTGTGTTTGAACTGTACCAAATAAATTACAGTAGTTGTAAAAGCTCCCGAAAACACCAACAATTGAATCTACGTACATCACTGAACTCTAGGGGAAGGCTCTCTGTGGGCTGAAGCTCTGCTGCGCTCAGATACATGTCTCTGCTTGCAGTGGTGAGCTGCTCCTGTGGTGGAGGCTCCTGCTCAGGCTGGTACATAGGGGGAGGCAGGGAGAGGTGAAGCGGGCAGCGAGGATCGTCAGACTGACCCATGTGCACAGTTCTGTCACATGGGACATCTTTCAGGCCTGGACACATTTTGAAAAGCACCTGATTGCTGTCCTGGTGGATGTCTGAGTGTCTTGATGTCAAGGGCATTGACACATGATGTCCACACACAAACAACGACCACAAGAATAAGAACAGATAAAGAAAACTGCTTCCACCTTGAAGTTAAACCCCAAAATTACATCCTGATCTGTGGACACTGATTACTGGGAAACTTTCACCACACAAGTTGCCAAATTAGTATTATTGCAAGCACTGTAATTATTCCTCTGAAAATAATCTTGCTGTAATTATGTAACATGAAGCTACTTACTGTGAGGTCACAAAAGGTTCAGACTGTATTCATGACATTCCTGAGTGGTTTTGTTCGACGAGTGACTTTGAGCATCAATTCTTTGCAGGGTTTTAACAGCTAACCTACAACTAACATGGCAAATAGAGGAACACAAACTTAAGTACATGCAATAAAACTAGTTTGCTGTTCTTAGCTCATAAAGAGAAAACTGTAAATCATGTTTGATGAAAAATATGAAAAGCATGAGACTAGCCTAAATGACTGGGTTGAAATAAAGGCAGGTTGTAAAGAGATTTTGTTCCTTCCAACTGAACAGATTATCCCCTTTTCAGCTCTGGAGAAATCAACAGACCACAGGAAGGTGTTCATCTAGGCTCTCTTTGAAACCAGCAGCTACTACATGCTGCTGGTCTTGATCGAGGCCAAGGTAAAAATGGCTTAAAGGAGAAAAAAAAAAAAAAAAGATCAAAAGACAGTTTGGGTGAACGAAGAACCCCAGTTTGTAGTAAAGTTTAACATACAAAATAAAGAAATGTTGATATCTTCTTTCACTGAATACAAGAAAACATCTGGGGTTTCTTGTATGGAAACAGCCAATATTGTGGTCAAATCCATGCTGAAATCATTGAGGATACGTGAAACACAGTGTCGGGTCATCGGCAGGCAGGGGTTGGTACATCGGGTTCCCTCCACAAAAGAGATGCACTGCTCACACACTGTTCTTGTGTGTGGCTACAAAAGAGGAAAGAAGAGTTAGATAAAAAGGTCAAAACAGTAATCAAACGCTACAGACAGACTAAACAGTATTTCCTTTATAACTATAATCATCCTTAACATTATCATTCCTGAATGCCACAAAATTGTCGGAGGTAAAGGCCTATAAAAATGAAATTCTTTTGCATGTCTGCCTGCTTCATGTGATGGGGTTTTCAAATCTTAATTCCATTCTGCTGCACTCAAATATGTTGAGCATAATCTCAAAACCAAAAGTATGCATTAACCCCTGTTCACTGTAGTAATCAACATACTTGACACTACTGCCCTGATATATTTAAAGCATACTGGGTTTTTTTAAGCACATGTCAACATTAGGAACATCCTTTTTATACTCCGCATCACTAATGTTTTGGCTCCGAGCGAAACACTAGATTTGATTAAATGTAACTATGGTAATTTTACTATATAAAAAAAGATCAGCAAAATACCAATAATTCTCAGCTCTAGTGGTTTTCTAACCATGCATACAGGTTTTGAGATATTAGTATCAGATGCGTCCGAGACCACCGCAAGACAATGGAAGTGATGGCATTTCGTTTGTAGAGAATATGGTTAACACAAAGGTTTTACCACTGCTCTCTAAGACGGTTTTCATGTCAGGTAGTCATTTACCATAAGTTAGATCTCTAGTCTGGTAGTCTAACACAGACTGAGTAATTTTCTGTCAAATGAGTAAATCCTCTAACTCTGTTAGCCCCTATCGGAAAAATGACATGCTGTTGAAGATATTGACAACACGTAGGCCTGTGTTTCTACCACACCTGTAATAAACAATACTGGAAAGAAATAATAAATACACACCATAGTCAAACCTAAATGCTAGACCCCTGTGCTTTTAACATAGGGGTTTCTGGATTTCTTCAGTAGTAATTGTTGTTCCAGTGAGAACTGTTCAAAGTCGGGAATTATTTCTGGGAAGACAAACTGCTCTAGAGTTTAAAACCACAAACATAATTGCCTTCACCCATGTACTCTTGGGTGGTCACATACGTTTCAGACATATCTTCATCTGATTGACTATTTTCATGGCTGGATACCACTAGGAGCAAGTGAGACCGTTTTTGTGCTCTGGTGAACTGACCCTTTAACATTAGTTTAAAGTCTTGCTTACTAGTTTTACTATTTTACTATTTTACTACTGGGTGCGTGTCACACCTGAGGAGCTCCTTCGGTCACAGCCTGCCTCCTCTTCCTCAACTGTCTGTGCAGCAGGGCTTCCACACCGTACCGACGACGGTATCGGCGTAGAGCTTTGAGCTTCTTCAGGTTCTCCCTCTCCTTCATGGATAGACCTTCAGGCCCTGTCAGCAGACTGCTTCCTGACATAAACAAATAAAAGACATTGCTGAGGGCTGTGTGGCCTTGTGAACATTAAGAAGGTGTGGGATGATTTCCAGTTAAGAATGGAATGGACAAAAAAAATAAAAATAAATAAAAAAATAGATAAATGTCAATGGAGCTCTGATAACATGATTCATGCCAACAGGTAAATAAAGGCAGAGCTTCCATTTTAATCCAGCGGAGCTAAAAATATAAATGTGTGCCAATGCAGCCCCTGACATTTGTCTTAAAAAACAGGAGTAGAGCGAGAAGTCAAAAAGTTAGCATGACGACGTTGTCCACTCAGTCGTCATTTACTTGATTTGAATTTCCTTAACTGCTGGAATCCTGTATGTTACATTTGATTTTTAAAATATATTTTTTCAGCAGTAACCAAAGTAAAATGCAGGATGGCAATAACTGAAGATGAGAATATCAAACAGATGACAGTTTATTCATGGAGCTATGATTGTATGATTGGGTCCCACCCAGTCTAGTGATTTGCATTTGAAAAGGTGTCTAGATTCAAAGCGACGCACATTTTAGACATCTGTTTTACATTTAAAAATCTTGCTCAGCAGCATTTAATGACCAGCTATATCTGTGTGCGTGCGCGCGTATATATAAAAAAAAATTACACACACACACACACACACTGAATTGATGTCAAGAGATTATATGCAGCCTATATTCAAAAGTTCTGTCAGCTGCACCATAAGAGTTTAAATATTATCAAAATCGCAATATGGCCAAGCGCAATATCCAAGTTGCAGGAGCAGCAATCTTTTAATATGGTAAAATGTGTCAAAATATTTATAAATGAAGCATTGTGGTGCTACAAAGAGGCCCTTGCTAAAAAAAAAAAAAAGAAAATATACTGTCCAGACATTAAGGAACATGCTTGTTTAGTATAGACCCCAGCAACAAATCACATCACCACAGTCATCCTCACTCAGAAGTATCCACACATAATCTCCAAAATGATATGCAAGATATGCTATGATAGGGATGTTTCATCACAACTTAGTAGCCAGTTAGTTGTGAATTTACCTAGAGTTTCGTGCTCCACTTTGCGGTTGTGCAGGTATCTACGCTTTTTCTCCTTAAGCAGGTGCTGCAGGCGTTTGAACTGATCAATGTAGAGGGACTGGAGCCTGATGAGTTTTTCTCGAGTGATTAGTGCCACCTCCTCTGCTGTGTACACTCCTGCATGTCTGAGATTTAGAAAGAAAAACTTTATTCACCGTTTTGGTGAAACAGATTTCTGGAGAAATAATTGTTTTTTTCCCCTCTCTGATATCCTCCTCAACATTCACTCTCGATTTATGGAGTTTCAGAAAGCTTTATTTTTTGCTAAGCCACTGTTCTGTCTCTATCGTTAACTCGGTTTGCCATGCAGCCAGCGTTCCTATTAGCTGACTCAGCCCCCAGGTGCTAAAGGCTAAAGCTGACAAAAACCACCTAGTTACTGTATTCTGTGTCATCAAAACAGGCCTACGTCTGTCTCAGTTAACAAAACTTTAGGTTTAGGAAAAAAGATCATGGTTTGGGTTTAGACAAAGATTCTGATGGGTTTTAAAAGAAACACGTAAATATGCACAAACACCAGAACTTTGATTTTGTCACTTTTCCAGCATGAACACAATACTCAAAGCCTGCTCAGAATTTGTTAGTATGAATTAGGACACAGCTATTACATATTAAGACAGTAACTTATTGTCTAAATACAACAAAATGACAAGATGAGTTTAGATTAAAAACTTGATAGTCCGATAATTCAGCTTACTTCAGAGGATCCTCATGATCACTGTCAACGCTGTCGGCGTCACTGTCAGGGTCTCCTCTCCATGTCTGGTCCAGTACCAAGGGACCCTGCTCCTCCTCACTCAGACTTTCCTCATCTATCCAGAGGGGGCGTAGTAAAAATATTTAAAATCATATTCATACATGTGAAAATAAACTGCAAGAGAAACTACCACATCAATTTACCCCTACCATGATACAGAAAAAGTCAAAGCACACAAGATTAATGTCAATGAAGGGGTATACAGTTGACAAACTGAACAGGACCATTTACCTAAAATACGACTAGCTTCAGAGCGGCCTCCATCAGGGCTGTGTGCCTCTGAACGGTTGTATCCGCTAAGCTGAGACAACAGTGACTCTGGGGACGGACCGGAAGACGGCTTTCTCATCTGAGCTCGGAGAGCCATGGCATTTCTGCGAGCATGCTCTGCACAGAATGTCACCCTAAGAGAACAGAGAGTCATTGGAGAAGAGAAGTCAGAAAGCTGCTTGGATTTATTAATAGGTGTCATCTTTTGCTTGTTTCTCCTGTTATAGTTAATAAATCTGGAGGTCTAACTTGTTTCTAACCGTTGTTAAAGCCAGTTAAAATTTAAACTGTCCACTCACCCATCTTTCCTCTCGACCTTTGGTGAAGCGTTGGGGCAGCGCTTGCCGTTTTTGGCAGACACATAGCTGCACTGCTTGTACGGGGCATTCTTGTCCTCCAAAATGTGTTTGATGCAGTACTCCAGGCCGTCGAGACGGGGCTGAGAGCATGGTCGCTGGGAAAAGGAACAGGCCTGGGGCTCCTGGGGACGAGGTGTCTGGGCCACCCGGTTCCGACTCGAAGGCAAAACGTGGATTCGTATCCTGTTCATTGCAAGTCTGCAAAAATAATTAGGAGATGAAACTGATCTGTTCATTGATTATCTGAAAAAAAGAAATAGCAAACACTCTTCTCAAATGTGAAGATTTGCTGCTTTTCTCCATCTTGTAAGACAGTAACCTGAAATCATTGAGTTTTGTAGTGTCGCTCAGGTAAAACAAGACTTACAGATATTATTATTTTGTGACATTTTATAGACAAAACAATTCATCCAGACATAGAATATGGAGGGGGCTAAGACTGCACTAACTATCAGAGATCAAGAGTAGACAGAAAATGTATCAGGTAACTATTCTGAAAATCAATTAACTGTTTCCCATATTAAGTAAAACTGAAAAACATTCCCATGATTCAGCTTCTCAAATGTGAGGATGTGTTGCCTAATCTTTCATTTACGATAACGTTTTTTTATGACATTAAAAAGAGAAAATCTTTTTGTTTTGCACCATTTGTCAAAGAAAACAAACACATCTGAAGGTATCACCCTGGTCTCTGGGAAAGCACAAGGGACAATTTCTTTGTTATTAACAACAAAAAGAATTAATAGAGTAAGGGAATATGGAAGATAGGAGGTACACCAACTACGTATTTCAAATTTAATTTTCAATGTCATTGCAGACATTTGCATGGCCATATTTTATAGATCCGCGTGGCTTATTAAACGTTAAGTTTGCTCTTTAATCACAAATTGAGTCCAATGGTCAGAGATGTTAAACTGTAAGTTATATATTATCCCCCTCAAGCAGGATAAAAACAGATGAGCACCGCGTTTGCAACGGCTGCTCCAATATGAATTAACGGTAATGATATTCTTAATCAATAACGTTAAAGACGACGGTGGCAGGTCAGGTGGCGTGTCAGATTGTTATTAAACTTTGATATAAGTTAATATACATTTTGCCCTTACACTGCGGTCATACACCTCGAAACACATAAAGCCTTATTGATGTAAAGGATAAAAAGTTTTTACTGCAGATTTAAATCTAACATATGTGAATGTCTCTCGTCTTGCCCAACTCTAACCAGGCGCCACACCAAGCTTTAGCCCGCCTCTCTTTACTGCGTCATTCTTTTCAGTTACGGAGTCGCCATCTTTGTTTAGCAGTTGCTAATGCTAACAAACCGCTACTTTTCACAACTGACGGCCAAGAAGCGAGTTTTGCTGACCGATGGCAACACACGGTGGTCATTCTCGTTATCGTCGAGATGCATCGGTGCCGAAAGATGAACAGAGGCTCATTTTTGTTTAGAACAGCTTACCTTCCTCCGTGCCGTCCGACCGTGTTTAGCTCCTGATGAACACTACGTCGGTTTTCCTGCATTCCCCAATAACTGCCACAGCCAAACAGAGCCCTCCCACTCCGAGCTCTGATTGGCCAAAGTTGAAGGTATTTCATTGGCCACTCTAAGTGCCAATCACAGCGGGCCATAAACTTACATTTACACCCATAATATTGCAGCAGTCCCGTTTGATACAAACATTTAATGCAATGAGCGTTTTCTTAAAATATTTATTGACTTTAATTGAGAGTAAAGCAACCACATATCAAAAAGAACAGTGTTCACATATAATCTTTTATCTGAAAAACCAAACAAAAATCCCAAACGTTTTATTTCCAGACCTGAGTGTCACTTAAAACACCAAGACATGAAAAAAAAACATTACATTTACTGTAGCTATGTGATTTTGCATTGTTAGGTTGCATGAGTGTATTTTTTTCTCACATGTGGGGTTGTTTTTAATGTGTCCATTATTTGTATGACCTTCTCACATAAAGTTAACACTTTTATTGGAAGATTTGTCCTGATCAGCTAAAACAATTTTCAAAAATGGCAATGATATATTGGACATCTATTCTAAGAGTCTAACCATTACACATGTAACACTTGCATTGTAGGCAAACCTACGGAGATAAATATTCAGTGCATTTACTGTTTCCCTGTTACAACCAAGAGTTGAATAACTAATAAACCTCTGCTGCCTGAGCAAAGAGCTGTACTCTTTCAGCTTATCTTCCATATAATCAAGGGAACAAAAATATTTCACAATTGTATGGCTGATTTTTTGTACTGCATTACTGTGAACTGCCTAAAACAAATGAGTTTTTGATAAACTGAGAAAAGAAAGCAGGTAAAGAGCAGTAATACTATACAATCAAAACCATATAAAGCTTAGTATGAATTAAAATGTACAGATGATACCCGATTCTCTTGCCTACAAGAGGCATATCTTCCATCAGTTCTCTCAAACATAAACTCATCATTAATTCATATGAATTAGACAGTATTATATGTCATGCTTATGACCCTGTAGTGGAGGTATGTCGATAACCTGCTTTCAGTGTGGGATTTACAAAACTAAAGTACACATGCAAACATTTTTGATAAATCATGGCTTGTGGTTAGATTATAAACAACAATCTGAAGCTGAATATCCACCAATTTAATTTGAAGGTATGGAGTCAAAAGACAGCTTTAAACATGATTAAATCTCAGGCCAGCATGAACTGACAGGTGTACACTGGGGTTTACACATTAAAAACATACCCAAAAGAAAACGCATAAACGAAAGATGACCACACAGACAGACATATGGCGTTTGATTAGTCTTTGATACTGTGTACTTTTACTTTGTTGTCCCTTCTCGATATGGTCACCTCAAACTATTTTTAACGGCAGTTTCAGGCTGACTTATCACTGCTGGTGTCAATGCCACTTGAACTTTAGTACGTGCCTCCTTTTTCTGTTTTTGCATTTAGCTGTGATCACCGTAAACTACTTGCCCCCAAGAGGAAACTGATGTACAAGTGACAATTACGTGACAGGAATTAAAATTCACATTTCTTCTCTAGAGGGACTTTTTGTTGTTGTTGGCAATTCCTTCATTGTGACCATACCGAGGAGATATGTTTGAACTCTTTGATAAACCATACATGTATATTGTTGGTATGAACTTTGTCCATTAGTGTAATCATTAGAGAACTGAATGTGAATATTTTACAACCATTTAAAACAATGACTGCAACACTCAAAATCTAAACAAAAACTTTAAACAAAAAGTACAAGCTTCATATTTTTTTGTTGCATTTTTTCATAACAAAATGTAAAAAATATTTCATGTGTTTTAAACATTTTACAATCTTTGTACAAGTTTACCAAATAATGCTGGAAATAAAACAGTTAAAACACCAGGGGCAGGACAATCACCTATTTTTTTTTTAGGTGATGGTGTTAATAAAAATTAAAAGACAAAAATATTAACTTTGGATACATGCACTCTCAAACCTGCCTGTACAGTTTTAATGTCCCTCTGCCCAAAAAGAACAAAGAGAGGAAACCTTAAAAAAGGTATAAAACGGGATCATGTTTTTCTTTTTTCTTCTTCTTCTTTTTTTTTTAAAAAACATTCAATTAATAAATAACATCCTATAAAAACATTATAAAAAGACAATCGGACCCAACAGGTATGTAATGAAAATCTGTTTCCTCATGATTTCAAGACAACGCCTTCCTCCAAAAACAGCGATGGTAAAAATACCAGGTCCCATCATCACATTTCACACGAGAAAAAAAATATCTACACTTTCTTGTAAATTTTTTCCTCACATTTTGCAAGCTTTAAAAGCCTCTCATTATTGCCCTAAACGTGAACTGTAAAAAGAAAAATGCTGAAAACTCATTTACCTCACCAGTACATTTCACTGCTGTCACACTGATGCCTATAAAAGATTGGGTGAGTTAAAAACAAAACAAAAAACAATACTTTATGTAACAAGATGGATGTTTGCGATGTCAAGTACAAGGTACATTATGGGTCTCATGATCAGGAACTCATTTGGGTAAAGGCGGCAGTGGGGGAGGTGGTTCTGAAGGCAGGGGTGGGGGCCTAGCGTTGTTCCCTCTGGAGCCACCACTGTACCTGTAGTCCCCATATTGGGATCTATAGTCAAACAACATGGCCGGCTGGGCCGGCTGGACCCCTTGTGCGCTCAGAAGCGAGTTTAGCATTTCAAAAGTGTCCTGGTACTCGTTTGACTGGGCTCCGCCTGTTGCACCATGCCCATTAGTGTCCGTCTTGTCGCCTTTAGAGTGCGAATAGCTCCCTTGGTGGTGGGGAAGGCCCAGAGCGGGGAGAATGTCAGGACCTTGCCCCAGAGTTTGCCCAGAGGAGGAAGACAGGGACGGTAGCTGGTAGAGATTCCTAGAGGACTTACTGACTTTCGAGGCAGGGTGAGAGCCTGCTGTGGGATCTTGGGAGTGTGTCCTCTTACGTGAGGCAGAAGAAGACGAAGAGCTTGTTCTAGAAGAGTCGCTGGGGACTTTTTTGCTGCTTCCTAATGCCCCACTGGAACTAGATGAATGTTTGTGTGAAGAGGAGAGTGAGGCGCCGCTAGAGGAAGAATGGTGATGGTGGTGGTGATGATTGTGGTGGTGGTTAGACCGTTCCCTGTGCTTGTCCCTGCTCTTGCCCTCCTCTCCTGAACTCCCCCTTTGCTTCTCAGGCACTCGTATTCTGACTTTAATGTCCTGTTCCTGACCTCGGGCGCTGCCGCTGCCTCCTCCGCCAGCTAGGGGTAAACGCATTTTAAGAGAGCTCCTGTCGTGCCTCTCCTTCTCAAGGGGGATTTTCAGAATAATTGGTGACGGCGTGGACATGTCAGAAGAGGAGGAGGAGCTGGACTGCTGGTGATGATGCTGCTTCTCCTTCCTCTGTTGACCAATGAGAGCCTGGGCAGCATTGGCATATTCCCTCTTCACGCTGGCCTCCATGTTCTCTAGCTTCCTCTTCTGGGCGGCCAGGACATCTGCGTTCTTGGCACGGTACTCACTCAGTGACACCTTAGCTGGGACGTGAACCTCGTTGTTGGGCTGCTGCTCAGATCCAGCCTGACCTTTTCCACTCCAAGTCTGAGTGCTACCAGATGCACCGCTGTCTTTGTCACCCATGGATGAGGAAGAAGAGGCAGAAGGTGGTGCTGAGAGGCTCATCAGGCCCGCCACAGTGGTCTCTGATGAGGCCATAGAAATCATGCTCATCATAGTGTCCCTCTGGTCACCCTCCTCCTGGACCTTTGGCTTGGCTTTTGGCGTCTGACCTCCAGCCTAGGAGCAAACAAAAACCGACAATCACAGAAAGGCCAGTCAACAAAAAAATGAAACCCCAACAAAGTGGGGTGTCTTGGCTGTCCTCCATAGGTCACCAAGGAGCAATGGAAAAAAACCTGTACCTTCCAGTTGCGAATCCGTTTCAACCGGCTAGGTGTTTTCTCCAGAATCTGCAGAAACTCGTGTGTGAGCTCTGAAAGAAGTAATGAAGAAGTGAGTGAAGACAAGATCTGCAGGATAAAAGTGAAAATCTTTCAAATCCTCAACATTCATCAGATTAATCTGTAACTGACGCATGACTTTGTAGGTCCTTTTCTAACAATATTTTCAGCACATACCATCCAGCAGCTCGAGGGTAACTGTGGGATCAACATACTCCCACCAGTGTTTGCCGTCTGTGGACACGGGGATCTCCCAGTTGGACCATTTGCAGGCAAGGTGGATGCACACACAGGCCACAACGGGCGGGCTGTACTGCAGGCAGAATGTGGTCAAGTGCAGACTACGTGGCAGGATACGTTCCGGAAGGTAACAAAAAATAGAAACAGGAAGAGAGAGAATAGACATTCAGTATATAGAGTTTGAGGATTATACACAATGTACACAAAAGCTTATGTTTTACAGTGAACTGTGAATATAATATACCTGTTGGTGGCCATGAAGTATGATGTTTGAGCCAGATCCTTACTAGCTGGAACAACAATAGAACAAAAAAACACACTTAAAATCTGCTAATTGACAATTTAACGTGCAAACATAATCATACTAAAATATCCAAACAGAATTTCCCAAAATTGTAGAGTCAATGCTCACCTCTTACGAGCTGAGTGCACTTGACAACATGAGTATGTGGATGGTCAATGGTGATTTCAAAAGCTGTAATAAAAAGGGACAAAAAGAGACAAGGCTTGATAAATGAAATGCCGATGTCAAACTAATGTATGTTCCACACACATTTCATTCAATCCAATTTCCAAGACAAAGATCATTTCCCATTCAGCAGTAAAGATTAAGAAAAGTCCCTGAAAAGCAGAAAATAAATACTGTTATACCAAACTAAGTGTTGCAGACAATAATGTGGAATATCAGTTTGCGTGAGGTCTTCCAAAAACACCCTGGACGATGTGAAAACATCAACAGATGAATGTGAAAAACATTAAATTTACAAGTAACTTCCCAACTCTTGCTTTGCATGATGCTGAATCTGGTTTCAAAGTAAAAACACAGTTTGGTATTGTCAATTAAAGCCAATGGTATCTTCCTCAAAGGCTTACTTCCAAGCTTGAAATCATGGGAAAGGATTAAGCAGGCTGTAGCGAACATACTAAAAGCCAATGTTCAGGATAATGCAGCCAGTCCTCACATAGTCCTCAAACAAATGGCTTTAAAATATGTAGATAAGAAGAAAAATGTAAAAAAAAAAAAAAAAGACAGAAACTTAAAAAGTTATGGACATAATAAAAACATAAAAAGGAACCAAGGGGTAAGAGCTGCTAAAAATGAAGTGTGAATATCTTTCCAGTGCTGCTAACTGCATATGAGCTTTCTGTGGACAAAAGTAAAACAGGTTAGCACTATTTTTATAAATCACATGTGTTTCT
Source organism: Micropterus dolomieu (assembly GCF_021292245.1). Lineage (NCBI taxonomy): Eukaryota > Metazoa > Chordata > Actinopteri > Centrarchiformes > Centrarchidae > Micropterus > Micropterus dolomieu. The sequence continues at coordinate 5,772,810 of NC_060157.1, forward strand.
GGTGGGAAATCAAGGGACCCAGTTCTTCTCTCCCAACTTACCCAAGGTCTGGAGTATTATGCTCTCAAGAATGACCAGGTCTTGGGCTTGTTGCAGGTAGGCCTGAGGTTGAGAGGACAGGCACGTTACTCACTGGGAGGCCCTCCATCCGATTTCAAACACATTAAACCCACCTTTCATGTAGAAATGAAGAAGCCTCACAGATAAGTAGTGAGACGATTAAAGCCACATAGTGAGTACAGATGCTCTCGCTTGATCTATATTTTAAGCAGCATCAACACCTGATGTAGCAACAGCTAAAAACAAGACACTTTGTGATGTAACTGTTGTAGTTTAAATGAAACAAAAGCAAAAATGAATTAGAATAACGCAAATTGCTGTTAACTTCATGCCAGGATAAATTAAATTTTAAGGCCAATTTATACTTCTGCATTGTGTCTACGCACATACCATCGCCGTTGTGAGCATTTATACTTGTGTATGTATCTCTCTGCAATTACACCACCAAAACGCTAGTTAGCTGTGGGGTTTCTACGCTCCACTGTGTTGACTTCCGCAGGCCAAGCCAGCTAACTTCGGGATTAGCCCCCTGCTAACTTGAATGGGAGTAAAATGATTTAATCGTGCGGCTTCTAGATTTTGCAAATGTTATCGGACCAAATGGATCAAATTCTGATAGTAAAACGAGTCATTTCGTGGAGGTTGTGATGGTCAAAAAATGTATCCACCGTTTTACAGCTGCTTCTTTCACAATTTATGTCTATGGGAAAATGTCTGCGATGCTACCAAGCCGACCAATCACAGTTCTTGCGGTCTGCGTCCCCGCCATGTTCCATTTTTGGGGAGGTGTGTTTTAGGCTATGGCATCCCAACGGCATAGATTTGACGCAGAAGTATAAATTGGCCTTTAAAGCATCAGCGTTGAGGCTGCTATTAGAAAACCGTCCATTCTAGGAGAAAGAAATTGTAATTGTGAGTAACACAAATTCAAACAGCAATACATTTAGTAGCTTAAAAGGTAAGCATCTCTTAATTTCAGGTCAAAGAGCTGCCACATTGGAAGGTTTATAGCCAAATTGTTGCTCCTGAATGAACACAGAATAGTAATAATTAATCAAATAATATTAATCTCCACATAATCTACTGATTAAATAGATTCCATTTAACCATAATTATCGCCGAGATGAAATCCCTACCCTGTCTGGCAAACACAGGAGGAGACAGAGCAACAATTGCAGGCGATTTTTACTACAGCCCAACACTTACATCACTGCGGACATCTGGTGAGGGATCCTGAGGATTGAGGCATGCATGGGCCACCTTGATAACGTGTTCCAGTTTGCGGGGCTGCTCCTCGACCTTTGCAGCGAGGAAGAGTGCGGCAGGAGAAATAACCTGGTGAGGAAGAACCAAAATAAGTTCATGAGTTGACTGACATTAAATACTAGCATTTGCATTGTGGACTTCAGGTTTGTGGGTCAAACAATACTTACATTTCTGTGAAACCTGGTGAATGACTGGACCATGTAGAATCGATGCATGTACACAATAGCTGTATTAATTGTAAGTTGGGACCTGAGACATGGTAGTTAAGGACAATGTAGCACAGTACAAACAGATCAAAACACCCGCATTGAGTGAATATCGTTAATATGACCGGGGTCGTTAGTCTACATGTGGAATAACATAACTACAGAGTTTTAATTTGAGCTAATTACTAATAAAACTTAAGATCACATCAGTGGCAGAACAACACAGTTGAAACCCCAGCTAGCTTCACACATTAGTCAAAAGTTATTCTTAAATAAGACATAAAAGCGTTGATCCTAAAGATACAACACGTAAAACAAGATGAAACAAACTAAAACCTAATGTTTCTAAAGAACCGTGTTCCACACACACTACATGTTTTCCTCACTAGCATGCAAAGCTAATGCTAACGTCCTGAAGGCCCTCGAACCACACAGGCCTAAATGGCCCCGGTTTAGCCTGCTACGCCACTACTCGATAAGGTTAGTTTGCTGGCTTGTAAAACCACAGGCCACAGCTTCAAACAGATAAGAATCATAAAAACAAACTAAAGGTATTCAAGCGAAACACGATAACAAACACTAGCCATGCTCTGCAGCTGAACCGGCTTCGTTGGGAAGCTAAACTTCGCTAGCTGGCGAGCTAATGTTGGCTAGGTTAAGACGCGTCCCTCGACAAAAGATACACATTGAGCCGCTGTCCCATGTCCTGGAGCAGGTTCGCCGCCTGTTGTCTGTAGGACAGCTCCTTGTCAGGATCAAGTCCAGCTCGCCGAGATGGGCTGTTGTCGATCTGTTCTCGGGTGTAGTACCATTTGTTATTACAGTTTGCAGGGAGAGAACGAAACGAAGCCGCCATCACTGAGAAGGACGATAGTTTAAAATTTCTGCGCGTCACAGGAACATACGTCACGCCGGGTAACAACGTCAGTGTACTTCCGTTAATGACCAGCAGGGGTCACCGAAACTTTTTTTTTTATATACAGTCTATGACCAAAACCAGGTACAAGGTGGGTTTATTTGTCACATTATAACAGGTTGTAAAGTGAAAATTCAGTTTGTAACTCCTTTCTGCTACGTAGCGGACAATACACAGCAATACAAAAGCAATCATAAAATGGTAAACAGAAATAAACTTTAATCAAAGGAGCAGTGCTGAGGGTAAATTTGAGTTTAAACGTCTGGGTAAAAGCTGCTCAGCAGTCTGGTGATGCAAATGCTGAAACTTCTATATCTCTTCCCACAAGGCAGCAGGGTGAACAGGCTGTGGCTGTGGTTGGTACTGTCCTTTAACATCCTTTGAGCTCTGCAGGCACCTCACCTCACTGATATCACTGATGCTAGGGAGATGCGTACCAATGATCTTCTGCAAATTGCATTCACCAAAGAAAAAAACATTTAGACACCTTATCTCATAATTATGAGAAAAGATCTCACAGTTACTACGAGATCAGCATCTCATGATTACAAGATCAGGACGTAGTAATTATGAGACAACTGGAAAGGTGCCACTTATTGGCCACTGCTTCGCAAAGTAGAGCCACTGTACAGCCGCTGAAAGGTAAATTTTCAACTTGATACTTCCAGTGAAAAAGGCTATAAGTTAACAGACATTTTGTTGCTAGCAGATTTTATAGAAGATTTATAGATAACAGTTTTACTACAGTTTTGATAGATCCTGATATCCTAATTATGACATATTTTCTAATTATTATGACAACCTGATCTCATAATGATGACATCATTTCAAATTATTATGAGAACCTGATCTTCTAATTATACATTTTATCTAGTATTATGACGTATTGTCTACTAATTATGACATCTTTTCTAGTAATTACGATAAGGTGACTACATCCTTTTTTTTCTTTGGATGAATGCAATATGCTTTCGTAGTACTTACACTCATATTCTTTGCTTTTGGAGGATACCACAGTGGGGAAAAGATGCTTTACATTTAGTCCATCAACCTGTAACTAGTGAATCAGATCCCTCTCTGTGTTCCTTAATTGGGGAAGGTTCAATTGCCACAGTAGGAAATAAAGTCACTGATAGAAATCCAGAAATGTATAATGATGTCAAATATTTTAGCTAAAAACAAGAAAAGACATGATGTTGCCTGCAGAAATAGCCCAGCCTCCAATTGTTTTGCAGTTAGTTTTTTGGAGAGATTGCTGCAGATATATTTGTTGTAACATTTCTCATAACTGTATTCTCATCACATTGTTAAATAATAATTATTTGATACATCTATGTGTGATCTTAGAAAAAATGTCCATAAAGTAAATTTTATTACATAACAGAAACCCCAATTCCACTTGAAAAAATCGAATAAATGAATGCAACAGTTAATTCAAACCATGCTGCGCTGTAGCACAACTTTAAGAACATATTTATATTGTTTAAACAATGTAAACTCTTTATTGTTGGAACCCTTTGTTTTATTTCCCAATTTGCAATCAAAGATTTAGAATCACAATGTTGCAAAAAGAAGAAAAGACAGCTTTACCCAAGACAACCTACTGAGTTAATAAACCCTATAATTTTATTTGATAAGTATTATCATAAACCATACGGGCCCCAAATAAGTCAACTAAGTTGTACACAGTATGAATCCTCAGAGTCAAGCCTCAAATTCCTGGTCAGTTTAAGACTTTCAGGCTTAATACTTTCTGCCAAGTCTAAAGTAAGTCAAATCTTAAGCAGCCAAGTTCGAAGTTTTGTGACTGACTGGGAGTCTACACCCCTGTGGGTTCTTGAGGGGCCACAGCAATACTATAAATTTTTTTGGAGAATGCAGCATACTTGAATTGTCTGTGTAGAGATTTCCTCTCACTGAATTATTAACACTTTGTTGAGTATTTTCACTAAGACAACCCACCAGCAATTTCCAAATCTAGAGTCATGATCAAATTGTGGGGGTCAAAACTGATATTTAAATTTGGATCCTCACAGATATTAAAACAATTATAATACAGCCCTTTCCAAATTTTATGATTGCCCTGAAGAATATATTACAAGTGACTAATTGTTACTCCAAGGTTGCAGGTAAAAAATGTGTCATTCCACTCTCATAATCAAGTCAGTGACTCTACAGAAAACTACAGGTGGGTAAAAACAAATATACAGAGATAGAGAAAAAACAAGAATCAAACAAAGCGGATATCAAAAAATTGAAAACCATTTATTTTAAATCACAAAATGTTATAAAATGGACAGATTACTGAAGCAGTGTACCAATGTAGTCCCCAAAAGAAAACAACAGGCCATCTGATAAATCAAAAGTACAATTACGTACACAGTAAATTCAAATACGTGAGTTTAACTGGATTGTTAGAAAATGTTGTTTTTTTTTTTTAATTAAAGCAGAAATACAGGATTTATTTTACTCTTACCTATCATAGAAATTTGTTAAACTTATATTTTAGGATTTTCCTTAGTCTTTGTACAAACGTATTCCACATTTTCTGTTTCCACGGCCAAAATGTCCTGTTTTCCCTGCTGCATGTTTGATAACACAAAGGCCATTTTTGCTAGGTATTATTTCCTGCATAGCGGATACAGTTAAGGATTTTTCTTTTTTATTCTCACCCCTAACCAACAAGTTAGATCCTCACTGGTTTCTCATCTGCTCGTCTTTTCAAATCTTTGTCATAACTATAACAATCTATTCACATTAATGCACTCATAAAAAATAAGAAGCACAAAAATGTTCTAATTTAGCTTCAAGACAACTTTCAGCAAGCTCTAGTGTAAAGATCTGTTAGCTAATGAAACACTTCCTGAAGCTGCTTCACAGTAAATGCACTCCTTGTTTCAATTTTCTCTCAGTTTGATTTGTGAAATTTCTGGTGATTTTATGCACCACTGTATTTAAAGATTATATTTAAAGAGTAAACAGTAAATAATCACCTGATACACAGAGAACAAATGTTTTCCCCAGAGCATCTGGAAGGTGTTTACTGTGAAGCACCTGCAGGAGCTGTTTGACTACACACCTAGTTGCTTGACAGACTTGATAAATGGACTTCATTGCAGCTTTGAGAAAGCGCAGCAGAGAGGGAACAGTGAGGGTCGTACCTGTTAAATAGTACGTTTAGGAAAGAGGAGTAAAACAAAACGTCTATGTTACACAGGAGCGAATAGCCCATACAGTTTAGAAACACACCTCTAATTCCTATATAAAAACTGAGGGAAATGAAAAATAATGTGTTTGAAAGCCTCCCATGACGGAGAAAATGGTGTTCCAGTAAATAATGGACAAATCAAACGATTGTCTAATTTACATTATCCACTGAATTTAGGCAAAGTAAATAATTTTAATTTGTTTTTTCCAAACCATTTAAATGATCTTACTCACCCATTTATTTATGTTTGTACATAATTATACATTTGATTTACAGGAATCCTTTGGGAATCTCTGTTGTGCAGCAATGAAAATGCTTTTCAAAAAAAAAAAAAAAAAAAAAATAAGGAAAGAAAAAAAAGTCTCTAAAACATTTATTCACACATTTCCAAATCTTTCAGCGCGCTTCATTTTCTTTGCCTGTAGAAAAAGAGACCGGAAACATCAACATTAATACACAATTAATTCACTTGGGTCTTTTTATGTATAACCTTACTATAATGTGATAAAATATAAATGACCACTATTGTCAACTAAGTCAAACAACAACAGAAATGCAAGGCATGGAATAAAAAATAACAACAACAACCCACCTCAATATCGGCTGCACCGGCTGCACCTGTTGAAACCCCGAACCTCTCCTTCCTCTTTTTCAGCTTTTCATCTTCTTCAATCTGGAAAGAAAAACATGTCAGTATCACTTTAATGCCAAAAAACTGTAGAAAAAACTTAAAGACACAAGCTCACTGTCACCTTTTGTGAAACGGATGAGACGTTCATTCCAAATCTTTCTGCTCTCTTCTTCAGCTGATCAACGTTCACCTTTATGAGACGCAAAAACACCCCAATTAACATCGTCTCATTAACCAGGAGTGTGAAATTAAATGCGTCAACTAAATAATGGACACTTACGGGAGCTTTGCTGTTTGCAACGAGACCTGTTAGGGAGATGAAGAAAATTGTGGGGTGAGATACAGCAGGTAGAAAACCTTTAACGTATGACATAATATAGGGTTAGATGGTGGTTTGTAACGTGTGCTCACGTTTCCCCAGGAATAATACCAGATGAAACCTGGGATTCTTACCTTATACTACCACACAACTGTTGCAGCTATAGCCCAACATTAAATTATGTAATTATAGCAATAACACTGCATCAACTTTTCAGCTGTGGCCTTTTCTTCGATTTACTTTTCATTCTAAAACGACAGCTTAGGGTCCAGCTGTTTAATCATGTTTAAAATAAGTGGGAACAAAATCCATGCAGGCAGTTCAACAAGCAGCTTAATCAGACTGCAGAAGGCAAGCTCCATCTCCAAATCATAGTGCAGAAGATCACACTAACGTTAGAATTTGTGCATGGACACTGCAAGGACTGCATGTGACCACTCAGATGTATTATAGCTTAAGAGAATATTCAGAAAAAGAGAGTAAAGCTGATGATACACGGAGCAACTTTTAGAGCAATCGTGCTCGGCAACGTTGCCGTCAGTGGTAATGAGTAAAGATTACTACTGTCAAATTACTAATCTGTTCAAAACACAGTCGGACTTGCCTCCAGCAAGATTGCCCAGCAACATTGCTCAAAAAGTTGCCTTGTGTATCATCAGCTTAAGAGGTGATTTTGTATAGTTACCCCTGTTTTCTTTACCTCAAAAGGTAGTGTACTTTTACCGGGAATTGTTCTCCTACCACATAAACTGACGATCTGACTATAAAAAAGTCTAACTACCACTAAACATGATTTTATGATTTGTTATTCAGAATTAAATGTTTGAAATCACACTCCATTTATGGCGAGAAATCCCAAAGAGTGGTGTATTCCTGGGAACCTTTTGCTCCAGTGACAACATATAAAACCAGTTTAGTAAAGCAACTGACCTGGAGAGGGACTGGAAGCATCGGTGGAGCCAAACCTGATGGAGAGGAGCACAATCATTTCAACATGGCTGCATGATTTGGTACAAAGAATCAAATTAGATCAGATATTAAGATTTGCAGTATGTTTCATGATTAGTTGGAACAATCGTTTTCATTTTCACTAACAGAACTTAAAATCAGGATGATGTGACATTTGTTTGGGTCTGTACCAAACAAACATGTTTTCTTACACCTGAACAGGATTTGTAGGCCGGGACGCCTCTGCAGAACTATAGTACTTTATCATAATGTGGTTTTGTCACATATTTAACTTCGTCAACTGTGCAGCCTCAGCATAGACTTTTATTTTGAAGGGTACAGGTTCACCCAATTTTCCCTACACTTCCCACATTGTCAATATATTTTTACGTGAGCAACTATATCGTAATAGAATACGTACACTTTCCTACAAAGGGGAATGATCTGTGTTTTAACAAAAAGTATAGAGTTTCTTTTCTTTGCACTACTGCTAGCTTTACTTCCTTTTCTTGTTCTGGACTTTCCCCCAGTGAATGTAAGCATTTATTTTCTGTGTTCGCTATACATGTCAAACTAAGTTACTTTAAACAAATTTAGAGTAAATGTAGTGATATTTTTACATGGAGCTAAAGTTTTCATTATTTTCATGCATAAATCTGTTATCTGTCAGAAGAGTTGTTGAAGAATGAGTTTGGCAGGGCTGCCGTGTAACTTGCAAAGTGACTGTTCACGGTTTGAACACAGGCACAGACAGCAAGACAGAACCCTGTTTCTGTACAATTGCAGGTATCTTGGTTTATGTTATAGTATATTTTTGTTGTAACTTTTTTTACAGAAAGATTGTATTTTGGTTATTTATTTATTTTATGAGAATTTTTGTAAAATGAGCTTTCTCTCTCACAGATCATATTATCTAAGCCACTTTGAGGTAAAAATGAAAAGTGACCTGTCAATAATAATCCCTCACTGCAGAGGTAAAATGTGTGCGAGTATAACTACACAAGTATGTTAAGTCAAGGTTGAACCAGGAAGTCGGTCTTTGAAAATGTTTACAACAGACTAATGTTTTTTTCTATTCACCATTGTTTTCTGATCCAAGTATGTTTAGTTAACCTGCTGGTGTTTTTTGACCTGTCTGACTACACTTGTTAAAGCACTTTGTAACTTGTTTTTGAAAAGTGCTCTACAAATAAAGATTATTATTATTATTATTTTTAGTGACCCTGTCTCATTCTCTTATCTCAGGAATAACCCTGGAGTACAGTGTTCACTCAGTCACTCATAGGAATGATGACCAAAACTAACAAAAATAAAATCCAAGTTGTGATGAGCTGGAAGTATCCTTTAAAAAAATAAAAAATAAAAATAAAAACACAGAAAAGGATCCTGGGAAAGTCTTACCTTGCTGCACGTATGGCCTTTTTGCTCTCAGCTGATGCAGGCAAGTTGAAACGTTCAGCTCGCTTCTGTAGTCTCTGCTCAACAAAAGGTAAAAGTTTTAGAATCAGAACACATGCTGCCGGAAGTCATGTTGGTCCAGCTGATGAATATTTGCTAAGGTGTAATTCAATTAATATGTACTATTGTGCGTTATTTGGTTTCACACACTTGTGAAGAACACTGAAAATTACTGTGTATAGAACTTCCTGTTGGACATGTGCGTAACATCCTGTTGAAGTGTGTTTTAAAAGCGATCAGGAATCACTTCCACATGTGGCAGTGATCTCTGTATTAAAATACGCAGATTAAAAGGCAAACATCTCCAACGTACTTCACTGGCAGATGATGGAGGAGTTATTTTCACCACCTTCTTTTCAGCAGGTCTGAAAGAAAAACATGTAAAGAAGTGTAATAAGCAAAGATTGATTACACTTTAGTGGTAAAAACTAAAAATCCATTAATAAATCTATGTGTTAATATGGGGCGGATCATGTGGGATATTTCTACACCACACCTGTGAAGCCATTTAGACAAGATGTATGCACAGGCCTAGGTTCAAGAGTATTGCTTATAGTTTAGTCATAAAGAATGTTACTTCCCAAAGTCAAAGGAATAGTGCGACATTTTGGAAAATATGCTTATTAACTTTCTTATAGAGAGTTAGATGAAAATCAACACGGTTCTTATGTCTGTGAATTCTCTACCAAAAGCAGAGGAAAACAGCTCTAAAATAAAACAGGTAACGTAATATATTGTTTGTTTGTTATGTGGACTAAGTGACAATAAACTTACATCTCGCACTCAGTAGACTCAGATTCCTTGATGTCTTTCTCATCGTTGGCACTCTCAACTTTAGTGAAATCCTAAAAAAAAAGAAAATGTTAACACTTATCTCTACTTCCCAAAATGGTGTGATGAGGTCTGAGAGGTGAAAGTGAAAGAGTGAAAACCACATTACCTCTGTATCCTCTCCCAGCACATCGTCTACGTCCACATCTTCCTCTGTTGTATGGATTATGGGCAAAAGAAATTTCCCACCACCAGAAAGCAGAGAGAACAAGGGCCAGAGGGAAAGGTCAGTGATTTATCACAATAAGGAATGCATATAAAAGACTAACAGCATCTCACATCAGAAACAAGTGACCACAACAAGAATTATTTTTAAATTTTGTGAAGGCCATTTCATCTCACCGTGCTCCTCCAGATAGGCTTGAAGTCGGGCAATGAGTTCTCCTTTATTTCCCTTTGTCTCCAGGCCTCGGGCATCACACTCCTGCCTCAGTTCAGCAAGCTTAAATCAAAAAGAGAAACAATACGTTTAATGCAGCATGCGCCATTTACCAACCTTGCCTTGCTGTTCACGCTGTTCTTTGGGACAATTTCTTTAGTACAAAGTAGTCCCAGAGATCTGTGGATTATCCAAAGTAACAGGCAAGGCATTTCTGCAAAGCAATGTTTCTCTTTACATTATTTTTAATAACAGAATTGAAATCCCGTTCACCAGCAGAAACTGTCTGCATGGCGATACAGCTAAAAGACAAAATAAATGGTTTGTACTGTCAATCAACAATGGCACTACAGGAGATTTCGATCAGATAACACAGTCATCCTCAGCAGATGGAGTTGCCAATTTGATGTAGAATTTATGGCTGCAAATAACAATTATTTTCATTCTCACTTAATGTGCAGATTATTTCCATGATTAATCATTTGGTCTAGAAACTGTTACTAAAAACTAAAGCTCAACGTGATGTCATCAAACCAAAAATAAAGTATATCCTCTTTACTATCACAATGAAAGACATTTTTAGACAAATAAATAGGAAGGTACATGGTAATGTTTGGGATTTATTTAAAGATTAATGAGAACTTATGATAAAATAGTGGCCGATTCATTTTAAGAATGTATCGTCCATTTTTTATCCGCTTAAAAGTTAAGACTTAAAGTTCATTGTGGATCTTGGAAACAAGGACGCTGGAAGACACAACGAGAAATACTGAGAAATGTTTTAATAAACTTTACTACTAAACTTTTGGGAGGTAGAGGATGCGCAATTTCCCGGACAGCTAATGATCGAAGTATCTTAGAAACTCAAGCGTGAAAAACAGACAGCGTTATTAGCGGGCTAATGTTTTGGCTAACATGATTTAGAGAGCGATGGAGGTCAAACACACTTCCTTACAAGCGTCGGAAATTTAACTGGACCGGATCAGAGATGGCGGGACACTTTTTTATCTAACAACAGGAGTTACATTTACAGGTTTAACCCACTATCACACTGTTATTTGTAAATTTAAACTCATTCCCAGCTACGTTAGCGTAACCTAACGTCAGGTATTTGAGTTATCTCGGTACGGTTGGCTAGGTTAGCTTCGCAGCTGAATGAACAGCGTGAACACACGCCGGCTGTTTGCTCTCACACCCCGCGGACACCTTTACTTCTTTACTCATCTCAGTCATCCGCTCACTGCTATAGGAACTAACAACGGTTAGAAAGTAATGTTTCCTAATAAACCCACCTAACGTATGTAATAAATACATATTTAATGCACTACCAACCTTCAGTTTCTGCAGTTCTATGACTTCGGCCATCTTTCTTTGTTGATGTATTACTTCCTCCAATCAAACCGGAGCGGCTCTACTTCTGAACGCCTCCACTGTGGCGCAGTTCATTCACAGCGCCGCCCGCTGGACAGACTGACGAACTGCAGGCGCTGTCGATAAACGGGGTTTTCAAGGTACAAGGCTTGTTTGTCACATTCTCTTCCCAGAAGGCAGCAGGGTGATCAGGCTGTGACTGGGGTTAATATCCTTTGCACTCTGCGTGTGCACCTCACCTCACGGAGCAGTTTTAATCACCCGCTGCAGAGCCCTGGGCCGTGCACATCACACAGCCAGTTTGTGGTGTTTCTAGTCAGGATGCTTTCTATTGCTCCTCTTTAAAAGCTGACGAGAACTTGGCACAGGAATTTAGCCTTCTTAAACGTTCTTAAGAAATACAGGCGTTTTTGAGCTTTCTCCACCAGCGTGTCAGGTTTTCTGTGAAGCTGATTCCCAGGAACCTGAAACTGTTCACCTGCTCCACCTCAGCTCCACTGATGTAGACATGAGTGTCTTTATCTCCTTTTTTCTAAATGCAACTATTAGCTTCTTGGTTTTGCTGACATTGAGCAGTAGGTTGTTCTCTGTGCACCACTCTACAAGACTAACAATTTCTTCCCGATATGAAGTCTCATCGTTTTTGAAATCCGGCCGATGATGGCTCCCGAATCAGAAGTAGGTTTACACATTCAAGGAATTTGCTTTGGTGCTTAACAATAAACATACAAGGTAGAAAAATACCAAAAAAAGTAGAGCAATTACTGCAGGTCAAGTAATCATAAATATTAAATCCAAAACTGGCAATACGATGTTGATAAGATAAAAGAATAATAAAGGATATGCACAACATGGCTGTTATTTAAATTACAGTTAGTGCAGGGAGTGTGCAAAATATTTAGCCTACACTGCATTTAAAATTTAAAGTATGAGTACACTCTCTAAGGGAGGAAGCGGGGGTAACAATGTGTGTGAAGAACTGCATCTGTTTTGTCAATAAAAGTGAACAAAAGTTACTTTTTTGGTGTATATGCTCTCTAAAAATCAAAAAGCAAGTGAAACAGAAGCAAAGTTGTCAGACTTATCATTCCAGATTTTGAAACTTATTTCCTGTCCTGCAGTCACAGAAAACAAATAAGAACAACTAGATGAGGAGCCTCTGAGGCGTTCAAAGACTGGGTCCCGAAATTTAGGACAAAAAGGACAAAGCAAGCATTTAGGAAAATAGTTTGACATTTTGGAAAATAACCTCAGGCCTATAAGTGGTCAGGGGAAACGGTTAGCCCAGTTGGCTCTGTGTTGCTTTTTTATGAAACACTGCGATTGTTCTCCTTCTCTGGCCTATAAAAATGATTTAAGATAAACAATCTGAAAATCACAGTCAATGTCGTATTTAACAAATAGACATTGCTTCATTTTGAGGGGTCATCAGGCCAATAGGAACCACTGCAGTAGAGCGATAAAGGTTTTTTATTAATTTATTGTTTATTTATAAAGGGACAGTGTAGATAATAGATACCCCTTCATCCCGCTACCCACCTCCAACTCCGCCTCTGAGCCTGAGCCTCCTCCCATCAAGCAAGTCAACCAGCTAGCTCGCCAGTTATTGCTCTGAAATATCTTATACTTATTTGGTTTGGTTACCTCTTTATGTTTCTTCCATTTGCAGATTTTTAAAGGTGCAAATCCCAAAATAAATTGCTCAGTTACATTAAATCTACTCTGAACTAACAGTACAGTGTGCTGAATGTTTTGTCTCATGTCTTTCTTTCTCTTTGGTAACATCTGAAGTTGTTGTTATGCCATTTGTTTCTTTCAAACAGAGCCAGACTAGCTGTTTCCCCGTTTCCAGTCTTTATGCTAAGCTAAGCTAACTGGCTGTAGCTTCATCATCATCAGTACTTAACAGAAGAGATACAAGTGTGGTATCAATCATCTCATCAAACTCTCAGCAAGAAAATGAATAAACTTATTTTGCAAAATGCCGATCTATAATTTATAACCTGGCTGGAATATCTGGCAAACTGTTCAAGACTCTAACTCTAACTTTAGCTTTTTTTCTCATCTGATTCTGATGCAGCACAGTCTTTACCGTATTGAGGTGACATATTTTATAGTATGCTTGCAATGTTTTCCTGTTATGGGTGTGTATCTAAAGTACATGTTGAGGCCTGACGGGAGTTAAAGGGTTCGTGTTCGACGTAATGACAGATGAAACAGTTTTGAAAAGGATTTGCTGTGAATGCTGTCATTGTTTAAAAAGAGGTTTAAAAGGTGTCACAGTTCGGCATATGATATGGAGACCAAAAAAAAAAAAAATCTTTCAACAAAGTGTGTTTGTAGTTCTCCGGGTAGAAGGACAAAGCCGGATGAATTTAGAGAGTCACAAGTGCTTCAGTAATCCTCATTAGCATTGCATTCCTCCCAGAGCCTCTCTCAGCAGACTGTGTGACCTATTGTTGTAATGACACAGAAATGAACAACTCCTTGTTTGATACATTATGTTTTATCACAGTGACAAGTATAGTGCATTTTCAGCTAATATAAGTTATATAATATAAGAAACTTACTTTTTCCATGATGTGGACTTGACGGAACATAACCAACAGTAGAAACATTGAATTTCGGAGTAAATCCGTGCGTAATTAGGAATAATTAGACGGGCAGCACAAAATAGGTCAGGTGATTTTAGCAGAGATTTAGGTGACTATTCATATTGTGTTTGAGAGCACATGCTTTGTGGAATTGGCATCTAAGAGCCAAAAAGGAGGATACTGTAACCCTCATGATCTAAATATGACCCTGTTGTATTGTACTGAGCTTTAAAAAGTCTGATAAGGGCCCGAGCATAAACATGCAAGGACCCTATTGAAACTGAAGCTATTCGTGTTCTTTCTTCTGTAAATGACTCACATTTTTGGCGGCCTAAACATGCTCAAAAATTCACAAAACTTTACACAAAATTCAAGTCCCACGAAAATTGACGTGGCATGTTTTCGTGCATTGGCGCGCCCCCTAAAGAGCAGCCCCGGAGGCCACCTTTCCCTGAAACGTACAAAATGTTTGTGGCATAGATATCATGTCCAGACCTACAAAAAAGCCTCATGGAGCAATGCCTTAAACCCAACAGGAAGACAGCCATTTTGGATTTAATGGTCATTTTTGGCATTCCCCACAATAACAAACTCTTTCTAGAGAATTAATCCGATCGACTTCAAATTTTTGCTGTGCTGTCTAAAGGCATTCATGATGAAAATTTGTACTATCTCTGAAGTTTGATCAAAGAACGTGTCCGTGACGTGGCGTCAAACATTGATGATTCGCCATGAAACATGAAGTTGTTATAATCTCAGTGTGTGCTCACATATGTACCAAACTTTACAGGTTTGATAACATTCTTGCCCAAAAGACATCCATATGCCAATAATCACTCAAATTCAAAGCGCCACCTACTGGCAACAAAAAGTGACCCTTTAACGACACAACCCCTGCACCACGTTTTACTTAGATGCAATAAATTTTTATAGCACACGTATCATCCCAGGACACACGATTGGATCACAACATGAGGGCAGGTCCAACACAGCTTGCAGCTTTAGGTAATATTCTTTTTCCTTAAATGTATACACTTTTTGTTGGTTTTATAATACTGGACTCGCAATATTGCCAAATAAGCATGAGAAAGGAACAATTACACTAGGTTATTGAAAAATAAGACATATTCCTACTCTTTATTTAAGCAGAAATACTAATAATGTTAATAATACTAGATAATGCTGCATTGAAAATGTTAGGTAAAAGTGCAGAAATATTATTAGTAAAATTAACTTGTTAATGCAAACAAAAAAGCCCCTGTGACTATCAGATGATCATATATTATATTATTAGATAGTTAAAACTGATGCATTAATGTGTAAGCAGTATTTATATATTTTAACTGGCTTAGATGGAGCTAATTGGAACTACTTTATATACACTGTTGGCTAATTTAATCTATGATAATGCATCATATTTTATGGCCTTAGATTTACTTTTGTATGTAAATTAATCTACAAATTAACTACAGCTGTGAAATATAAACATTACAAGGTTTTGCTTACTGAAATGTAGAGGGGCAGGGGTATAAAATGAAAGTATTAGGGCCTTGAGTAAATTTACCAGTTAAATTCCACAGCTGAGTATATCTAAATATACATGTATTTCACTGAGCTTGGCTTAATGAGGTTCACCTTTTATGTGAAAGTTATTTCTTTCATTCATTCAGTGTGTGCACACTCGAGCATGTCTTGTGATCCAGTCTTTTGCCATGCTTGCAAAAAGTTGTGGAATTGTTGCATTTCTTATGTGATTATGCGGCACTGGCTCTACTTTATGTACGACTGTAATCCCAGAGTCGTGCTTTTACTGTAAATACAAAAATCACAATCAGTCCAGGAGACCCTAAAATTTAATTGGAGGAGGAGCTGTCTGCAGGTCTGCGTGAGGAAGGAGGCGTTTCTTCTACTAATACTCTACATGAGGTCAAACCTCAGAGAGTTTATAAAGCCTGTTTTCTGTTGCCTGGTGCTCACAAAAGGGATATTTCGTGAAGAGGAGGTGCACTGACAATGCAGACGTCTGTTGTTCTGTTGCTGTTGCTGGCAGCCGCTTCACACACGGTGGCAAGTGAGTACAGAAAATTCAATTATTATTATTTTCAGGTAGAATATCTGGCAGTCTTACAAACTCAAAGCTGGACAACGTCAATAATCACAATTACCAGCCGTTCTATAAGTGGTGGAGGTAGAGTTATGTTCCTTTACTTAAGTAAAAGCAGCAATACAGCAATATTAAAATACTCTATTACAAGTAAAAGTGCTGCATTCAAAATGTCACCTATGAATGTATTATTACAGAAATTAAGTTAGTGTATCAAAAGTAAAAGTACTCATAATTCAGGAAAATTACTGTAAAATTATTGCATTATTATTACTGATACTGGTCAAGATGGAGATAATTTTAACCTCTTTTTGCTATTTGATAGTTTATTATATCATCATTATGCATCATATTTTATTAGATGATCATATGTTTTGTTTGTAAAATATTCAGCTATAGTGGAGTAAAAGTACATTAAATCTCTTCCCCTTTTTGTGAAGTATCTGTGTATAAATTAAATGGAAATACTTGTGGAAAGTTCCTCAAATCTTTACTTAAGTACACTGTAAATGTACTGTACAAAAACAGACGACAAACATACGTGACTTAATATTACAGAGTTTTGAACATGATTCGTAATGATGGTGTTACACTGTGTAGATTTAATAATTCTAAAACCTTCATAAATTTGTTTATTTTAAGACAATTTTCACTAAATTGGCACACAGTTTAGTGTTTTATCTATTGCTCTGTTAGTTTGTTTTCAGTAAGGTAACCTTTACATTTCATTAAAGCACTTATAAGTCAAAAATTGCTCTATCGAGTCTCCTCAAATCAACTTTAATCTCATTGGCATACAACATACTTTTTAGTTCCTTACATGGAAGTAAATCCAGTCTAAGTACTGAATATGTTTTGATCCATAAGATCGGAGTCTAGTTCAACATCCAGTTTCACGTTTTTTCCCACAACCTCTTTACTCAACCATGCATGAATGTAAATGGCACAGAATGTGACCATCAAAGCACAAACTATTGATCTTAATCCTTTCCTAAGTTAAAGGATAAGTTCACATGTTTTGGATCTCTTCCTAGAGTGACGTGATGGGGGACAAATCCAGTCTCCTTAATGTGTGAAATGTAGTTTAAGTTAATGTAGCTTAAGTTAATGTGAGGATTTTAACGTAAACATGGGCATGTGAGTATTGTTTTTAGACAGACTTGAAAAAATATGAACCTATCCTTTAACATTCTGGCGAATATGAACAGATAATAACATCATCTAAAGGAAAGAGAAACATGCACAGTGAGTCTTTTTGTCAGCTGTTCATTCAAAATATTTACAGGGATTACATTCAGTTTCATTTTACAATCCTCTTTTCATTTGGCATCAAGTTCAGCCATGCCAGAAGGGAAACATCTTACAGTTAAACCACAAAAGGTGTGAATAAAAGGTCAAATAACACAAGCTGAATTCATAATTACATTTAAAAGTCTGATTTACCTGCTGCGTTGTCTGCCGTTATGTTTAATCCAAATTCAGCCCTGTTATGTTGTAAATGTGTGATGAAATAGAGCACACGCGCTTGCACACACTCAGCTGATAATCACATGAGAAGGATTGGAGGGATGAGAGAGTTATACTGGCAATTAAACACCCTCATTTGGCTTTGGTGGGCACCTTCAGTCACATTTATCTAGTTATGATATAAACATATATATATGCATACATATATAAATTATATTAATGTATTAATTCCTAAAATGTAGTTTGGGCAACAGTAAATGTGATTAATAGACGTTACTGAAAGGCTTTTATTAAAGTTGATCAATTGTGCACAAGGATTCATGTCATTTTCTAACACTTTGCTTAATGCACTTTTTCTGTCATATGAGGGCAAGTCAAGTTCAGGTCCCCCCACCTCACGTACACGGATTGAATTCTTCTCATTAACAATATTGAGGGAACAACAAATTAAAAAGGAGACAAGTTGAATTCGATTGACAAAAAATAAATTATTCAGATCAGTACGATAGTATCAATAAACTTCCTTTCATAAATCATATACATTCAACTTAGTTCCACTCTTCTCCCCTGGTCATCCACACACCCCTGGAGTGGCTCTATGTCCCCACAGGGGACCCACCCCCCAGTTCAAAAACCACTGAGTTAAAGGGGTCTGTAATTTCTAAACGATTTCCAAAAAGTCTCTCGAAATGAACCATGTAGTTTGGTACTAATTAAAGCAAAATTTGCTGTAGACATTTTTGCATGTCCAGCTGATCCGCTGTGACTTAAAGACTCTCAAAATGTTGAATTAATTAATGAAAAATAATTAATTTCAAGTGTACCAATTGAACACTGTCTAAACAGTACCAAATTACTGTTATTTCCTGGAAAGTTAAAATGCACAGATGTTAACATTCTTTTTTCTCAATATGATATATTTATTTTTGACTATTCAGAGGCCAAAAACCGTTTCACTCGCTATCCATCATGGAACAATAAGATGTACCCAATATGGAAGGATGGAGACCCACGATACAAAGACTCCTGGAAAGGTACATGTTTAGAAATAATGTTGGTGTAATAATACATTGTGATTCTCAAATGCTTACTTTCCATACTTTATTCCTTAATAAATATTTTGTTAGATAGTAGAGAGCTCACAGGAAATGAGGTGGTATTGGTGATGGGCTGTTTTGATTATATGGTCTTGTTAAACCACCTTAGCGTCTTTGGAGGACCCACAGAGATGCATATTTTGTGTCCACTGCTCAGTGTTTTCTTGTCTTTTTCATCCAGGTGGAAGAGTGACTTTCAATGTAGGGAATGATTCACCAACTCTGACCGGAGCCAAAGTTACCTTTACAATTGATTTGGAGTTCCCACACAACCAAAAGGTGCAGCCTAATGGAGAAGTTGTTTGGGCTGAAGACTGCATACTCAATGGTAAAGCAATGTGCACACACACCCACACAAACACCCACAAAAACACAAACACTGTGGTGAAAAGCTGTGCACACACCCTGCACAATACACACTTTAATGTATCTTTAGCCACGATGGTTGAAATGGCAATGTCCTTTGTTCACCACTTTAGTCCTCACTGAGATATCTCAGCAAATATTGGATGGATTGGCATAGAATAAGGTTCAGATATTCATGTTGCCAAAAGGATAAAACCTAAGGAGTTTGATGATCTCTTGACTTTTCCTCTAGTGCCACCATCAGGTCTGTGTCTTAGACTCAAACAGCCGCTAGTATGGCTATAGACTCTTAGTCTTGTTTAAATTTCTTTGTCAGTGTCTAACTGTCACAACACTCTCGCCCCTGCTACAGGAACAAAATACCGTGAGTCTGAGCCAGTATACCCAACTCAGAACACAGACTGGGAAGCTGTTTTTCCTGATGGAACACCAGTTCAGAAGGACAAGAAGCCGGGCTATGTGTTTGTCTGGAAGACCTGGGGTGAGAGGAGCTTTTGTTTCTTACTAAATACCTCATATAATCTCCTTTCAAAGGGTCACAGAGTTTCCTATGGCACGTGCCATGACCTGAAATTTGACACTGGATAGATGTATGAGCCTTATCATATGATCAGATTATGTCACTTCTTTTGCGCTACACTTTAAAGCAAGCAATCTTTGATCTCTGATTTTGGTATTCAGAATTTGCATGTTTAGAGGCACAAGGCTTCAATGATATTATATCCCAAAGGGATCATTTTAAGAAGTGAAGAACTTATGTAAGAACTTGAGTGTTTTAAATAATTTATAATTATTCATAGTGAAGAGGCAGCAAAGCACATCTCATGTACTCACCAGGCTTTGGATGCTCATTTGGCAGGTCAGTACTGGCAGGTGGCAGACGACTCCTCCTCCTCCCTGACCATCAGTACAGATGACATCCCACTGGGTTCCTACACCATGGACATCGTTATCTACCACTACCGTAGCAAGGAGAAGTTCATTCCTCTGGGATATGCCTCTACTCAGTTCTCCATCACTGGTGCGTTAGGGACTGTATAAAAAGTGTTTCACTTGTTAAAAAACCCAAATCCCAGTGTAATAAATATTTTCTTGGACCATTTCCCAGACTTAGATAAAAGTGCAACACACTTTCCTCTCAATGTCTCAATACGTTTGGGTACTTATCATGGTAATATAAGCTTGTACTTTTGTTAACTTGACCATTTGGTGTTCTACTTAGATCAAATCCCCTTCGCCGTCTCCCTGGACCAAGTGAACGACATCATGGCTGGGGACATGCGCTTCGTCCAGAACAGGGCAATCGCCTTCTCCATCACCCTCCATGACCCCAGCGAGTACCTCAGCAACGCAGACATCACCTTCAACTGGGACTTTGGGGATGAAAGTGGAGCCCTCATATCCAGAGAGTTGACTGTCACTCACACTTACGTCAACTCTGGCTCATTCAAGCCTCAGGTGGTGATCCAGGCGGTCATCCCAGATAAGGCCTGTGACCCACCATCTGATACCCCAACCAAGGCCCCAGGGCCACCTGCTGATCAGGGCACCACAGGTAAGCAACAGATGCTGCAGCACTTAACCTTCTGTAAAACCACAACTTTAACACACTAAATAGTGAATATGGCAAACAATTTACCTGCATTGCCATTGTCACAGTGTTAGCATGCTAACATTAAAATTTAGCTCAATAGTACTAAGTGGCTTAAGTACAGAGCCAGGTTAGCTGTTTGCTTCAGTTTCATACTTTACACACATAAGAGGTATCGATCCTCTCATTTAACTTTTGAAAGCATCTCAAAAATTGTGACAATTTATCCAAAAAAACTGTGTTGAGAAAGAGGAAGAGTCATCAGTAGAAACTAGTTCATACGCAGTTAGATAAACACCATTTCTGGCAGTGGTTGAGTCAAAGGAATAGCTGAATATGCTTAGTCTAATTTGCTATCTTGCTTAGTTAGATGAGAAGGTCTATACTACTCTCACACCTCTCTGTTAAATATAAAGCTACACCAAGTCTAGCTTAGCATAAAGACTGGAAACAGGGGCAAACAGAGGCCAGCTGGCCTGGCTCTGTGAAAAGATAACAAAAAATCATACCAACACATATAAAATGATACACTATATCTTTATATATAAATCTGTTTATTCGGTCCAAACCCAAAGTATAAAAATGATGTTGCTGTGACTTCCTGAAGTTATCGTCACCACAAGGCCATGAGGCACATAACCCCCCATACCACCACAACATATTTTTATCATTTATCATTTTTACACTAGGGTTTTCATACAGATTAAACTAATTAGATATAACATGTTAATTAGTGAGCTTTAGTAGGTAGTCACATATGTTACCCTTGGATAGAGCCACCCCTGTTTTTATGCTAAGCTAAGCTAACTGGCTGCTGGCTGCAGCTTCATATTGAACAGACAGATATGAGAGTGGTAATGATCTTCTCATCTAACTTTTGGCAAAGAAAGCAAATAAGCTTATTTCCTAAAAACTATTCCTTAAAGGTCCAGTGTGTAATATTTAAGAGGATCTATTGGCAGAACTTCAATATAATATACATCACCATGTTTTCAGTGGTTTATGAAGATCTTACATAATGAACCGTTTTTTATTACCTTAGAAAGAGCCATTTCTATCTACAAACACCACGGGTCCCCTTACATGGAAGTCACCATGTTTCTACAGTAGCCCCAACAGACAAACTGCTCTACAGAGTAGAATGCATACAAAGAAGAAGGAAGAAGAAGTAGTAGTAGTAGTACTTGTCTGGTTTATTAGAATCAGAAGAGTAGTATTTTACATGTATTATTTAGCACAAGAGCCGACAGAGCGCTCGGCCACCACAGCTTCTGCTATGCACTTGGAAATGAAGGGGTGAGCGGTGACTGAGCCATCGGTTGCAATTCGCAACCCTCACCACTTGATGCCACTAAAACGTACACACTGAACCTTTAGAAGCTAAAAAATATATTAACATTTGCTATATTCTGTCCCCATATATTTTACCTCAGCTCCACATACAAGCACAGACCTAACTCAACAATCTTCTCTGTGTGTAGTGAAAGCTGCTGCATTGGCGTCTGCTTTCCCCTTACTGGTTTCCACCAAGGCAACTGCTGCTTTGAATGTCAACATGGTTCCTTCGGACACAGAGGAGGACAACACTGAGGACGAGGCCTCCACTGCCTCTACCAATCAGCCGGCCCAGGAAGCAACCAGAGTGGCCAAGACTCCCTCCCTCAACAACAATGACCTGCCAGCTGACAGTGAGGCACGGAGCAGACTTGTGGCAGGTAAGATATGTAGAATAGTTGCTTGTACATAATTTGAGTATGATTTTACCAGAAGATCACTTGTTCAGTCCCCATCAGAGGTACAGTAATATGTGCAACAGCAACATGTCCTGCTGAAGTGCAAAATACTGAGTTTATACCAGCTGACCATCTGCCAGATGAACCAGATTGAATGCAAATGTGATGTAAATCTAATAAGAAGCTCTGCCTTTGTGTGAAACAAGCAGAACAAGTTGACTTTAAAATGAATTGCTGTTTTGTGCTTCATCGTTTGAATTCTGATTTGCATGCTGACTGAGAGCTGCTGGCTCAAATTTGCTTACTTCATTTGATTTATCTATGAATCTACCAAGCAAACCCACACATGTTAAAGTAAGAAAACCCATAGCTACTTAAATATGATATTTGGTGTAAGGCTTTACCGCAGAATAAAAAGGAGCTTCTGGCGACATTATTTACAGGAGACATTATGCATGACAATACTTAAGTAAACATACTAATACCACACTATGAAAATACTCCACTACAAGTTAAAGTCCTATATTTAAAACATACTTAGTATGTATGTATAGGTTGTTTGAAAGGTAAAAGTACTCATTGTGCAGTAAAATGTCCCTGTCAGTGTTTTATTATTGTATTGTATATGATATTTCTGGATTAATATTACTACTGCTATTAAGGTTGAGCTAATTTAACTACTTTATTTATTGTTGCGTAGTTGAATCTACAGCAGTGCATCATATTCTAAAAGATCATCATATGTTTGTAGCATCTCTGTCCTGTGAAAACCACTTACTTCTTAAAAGTTTAAACTTTTCATGAGCTTTTTGTGACGACCCATAACACACACTTGATTTTCACTGGACAGGAAAGGGGATGGAAAATTGTAATCAGAAAAGTACCTAAAGCTGTCAGATAAATGTAGTGTAGTAAAAGGTACAATATTTTCCTCTGAAATGTACCGGAGTGGAAGTATAAAGTTGCATAAAATGGAAATACTAAGTAAAATCCAAGTACCTTAAATTTTTGCAAATGCATAGTACCTGAGTATATGTAATACACACTACTACCAACATTGGTTAAAGGAGGTGCATTCAGTAAACACAGGAAAATGTCTTTTTGCACCACACATTCTATACACTATGTTAAGCTATCACACCATTGTAATAATCCTAACAGGCATAATTAATTAATAATTATTAACAATATTACACTGTGTCAATAATGATCAGTGAATTAACTCTCTGCTGCTGTTTATTCTCTCCAGGTGCAAAGAAAACAGTGACACTGACAGGCCAAGCTACAGTGGTTGTAGTTGCTAAGAGGGCTGCTGAAGATAAACCCTCAGATGACGACTGTGTGATATATCGTTATGGCTCCTTCTGCACTGGCATTGAAGTGTTTGGTGAGTTACCTTTCATTAGTGCGACGTTCATCAAGATGTAAAATGAAAACCTTTTTTTTATTGTCTGTCTCTCTTGTCTTTGTTTCCAGAGGGCATTGAAAAAGTAGAGATAGTACAAATGGAAAATGCTGTGATGGCAACACCTGAAATAAACAAAAATGTTTTGGATATAACTGTTACCTGCCAGGGAAGGTGAATGCTTCTTCACTTTTATCCAATAATCCAGTCCAATCCAAATAATGTTGTTTCATTTAAAAGCATGTTGTTGTTTTTTTCTTGTCTCCAGCCTTCCAAAAGAGGTGTGCAGTGTGATTCTGGATGCAGAGTGCTTGAAGCCGATTCACACGATGTGCAACATGGTGGAGCCCTCCAAAGAGTGCCAGCTGGTGTTGCGTCACTTCTTCAATGACTCTGGGGTCTACTGCATCAATGTGTCCATGGCCAACGACGTCAGTTTAGCTGCCACCAGTACCAAAGTTAATGTCGACATCGGTATGCAACATAAACACTGTGCAAGAGTCCACAAAGGAGATTGTTTGATTCAACAATACAATACAGTTCTGCTTTATCCTACTTACTGACTCTGCGATCCTTGTTTCAGGTTCAGGTCTGTCTTCTCCTGGCACAATTGCCATGGTGTTGGGTGTCCTGGTACTCGTTGTAGCAGCAGGAATAGTGGCATATTCATACAAGTAAGAAATTACTTTCCTTGTGGATGTCAATTTTGTATTCCTAATAATTTTTACATAATCTCATTTACTTTCTTTAAGGGATATGTTTGGTGATATCCTACATTTGGCATACTATAAACAAGTCCAATGAGAAAACCCAATCCAACGATGAATTAATAATAAGTAGTTCATGTGCAGCCAATGCCCAATATAGCTACTGATCTGTCCCACATAAATCCATTGTTGTCCAAAAACTATTAAAAATACAGGCATTTTAGTTTATTTTGAGTCCCACATACACTGTCCTGCTGCTGAAACATTTGCTAAAAATTACAATGCCCAACTGTTTGAGGCTACAATCAATCTTTTATAATAACAATGGATCAAATTACCTTGTGTTAAGTGATCACTCATATTTAGGAACCCACAGAAAGTTATCACCCAACTCTGCAGAGATTTTCAGCACATTTCAGATCCATTGTTTTTTGATTCTACTTTGATATTTTGGTTTTAGGTCGTAGCAGACAGCTGCTTTCAGAGGAAAAGCTCTAAAAACCGACTGTACGCTACCTGCTCAGTACTAAATGACACACTAAGGCTACGTTCACTCTGCATGCCTTAATGCTCAATTCTGATGTATTGCCTAGATCTTACTTTTTGATGTTTTGACTGTTCACGTTATTTTTTTTAAACGTGGCCCATATCAGACGCCAGAGTAAACTGGCCACGATGTCACTTGGGCTGTTCACACTGAAAAAGTCTGATCTGAGTCACATATGAGCAAAATAATCAGATTTGGGTCACTTTGGCCTGCAGTCTGAACGCACTAGCTGGTGAACACTGTGGAGCATTTAGCAGCTAAAGAGCCACATATTTCCTTCAGGAGTTGGTAGAGATCAAACACAGAGCTAAAAGGAGAGTGAATCACGACTCCAAATGAATGATAACGTTGCTCTGTGTCTGCTTGATGTCATAAGAAGCAACTGTTTACTAACAAGTTCACTGTATTCACTTAAAATGTCAATAATATGTCAGTTTCGTCAATAAGCTAAAAAAAACAATTCAGGTTTACAAATTAAAGTATGTATATTTTTAAGATTTACATCTTCTGTGAGAATGAATGGTCTGGTCTGTGAGCCACAGATAAATTAGGGAAGTATTGTAACACATTTTTGATCTTTTCACTGGATTTTGTTGAAAATAGCATGGATTGCACATGTAATTTTAACGGCCTGTCTGGACTGTGCTTTACTCACCAGGCGCTTTAAATCCTACCATCCTCTGAAGGAAGACATGGTTGTGTCTGCAGGCCCGCATCCCAGCCGGCCTCACACCTGCTCTGGAGCCTCAATGTTTTGGAGTCTTCTGAACAGAAGGGGAACTGTGGACAACTGTCCTCTGCTGCAGGACAGGCCGGTGTGAACCATCACCAGCCTTGCACAACCAAATACAAAACCAAGCAACTTCTGATTTGTTATAGGCACCTGGGATGTCTTTTTATACTTTTTTTAAAAACATATTTTCTAAATGACAAATTCACGAATGTGTATTATTTAGGTTTTCCATAAAGACTTTCCTCAAATTTTACCTTAGACACAGTCATCTTTTGTTCATATTTGAAGCAAGTTTGGTTGTAAAGTGCGTGTTTTAATTTGGACAAAACTGAATTTGAAAGTTTTCCAATAAACTGTCTTCAAAACAGTTGTGAAGTCTTATTTTACTGTGATTCATGACACTTTTGGTAGTTATTAATAAAGCTGCTACATTACTGATGTTGATAAGATTGACTCACTGACCGAAGACCATCCCCCAAATATTCTTGATGCTGGACTAAAATTAGTAACCAAACAGATTTCCTCTGTTGATCGCAGGCTTATGGGAGTCACACACTAACACACAATTCTTACAGGTCATGTTATGGTTTCTGAGCCATGCATGGAAAGCTAATATTATAGAGCTTCAGAATAAGAGTTAAGACATTACCGTACATTTTTATGAAACTTATACCCTGCATAAATCAGGTGCTAACTTTACCAAGTATGATTTCCCCCTCTGTATAAATATGCTGCGTAACTTAATGAGGAAATGTTTAAGTGCTTGGTGTTATAAGTTTACAACTTTATTACATGGGATAGCTCAATACACATTTTAGGTAGAGTTAATAACAGACAAACAAATTCATGTCACAGGAGTTTTATTGTGGACAGCCAAACTGGTAATTGATACGACAAACATTTCCGTTTGTAATGCATTCAAGAACACATTGCAATCAATTGTTTCCTATTTAACTGGTGCCTTTATGTCCTTTTTAATACTCCTCTCCCTCCTCCTCTCCCTCACCCTCAATGGAGTCGACTCCAACCTCCTCATAATCCTTCTCCAGGGCTGCCATGTCCTCTCTGGCCTCAGAGAACTCTCCCTCCTCCATACCCTCACCCACATACCAGTGAACAAAGGCACGCTTAGCGTACATCAGATCAAACTTGTGGTCAAGTCGAGCCCAGGCCTCTGCAATAGCAGTGGTGTTGCTCAGCATGCACACAGCCCTCTGGACCTTGGCCAGGTCTCCACCAGGAACTACAGTGGGTGGCTGGTAGTTGATGCCAACCTTGAAACCAGTGGGGCACCAGTCCACAAACTGGATGGTGCGCTTGGTCTTGATTGTGGCAATGGCAGCATTCACATCTTTGGGCACCACATCACCACGGAACAGCAGGCAGCAAGCCATGTACTTGCCGTGGCGAGGGTCACATTTTACCATCTGATTGGCTGGCTCGAAGCAGGCGTTGGTGATCTCAGCCACTGAGAGCTGCTCATGGTAAGCCTTCTCAGCAGAGATAACAGGGGCATAGGT
>NC_060157.1:5800286-5809230 GCF_021292245.1 Micropterus dolomieu
CCATCTGATTGGCTGGCTCGAAGCAGGCGTTGGTGATCTCTGCCACTGAGAGCTGCTCATGGTAAGCCTTCTCAGCAGAGATAACAGGGGCATAGGTGGCCAGAGGGAAGTGGATACGGGGATATGGCACCAAGTTGGTCTGGAACTCTGTCAGATCAACATTGAGGGCACCATCGAAACGAAGGGAAGCAGTGATGGAGGACACAATCTGACTGATCAACCTGTTCAGGTTGGTGTAAGTAGGACGCTCAATATCGAGGTTCCTACGGCAGATATCGTAGATGGCCTCGTTATCTACCATGAAGGCACAGTCAGAGTGCTCCAGGGTGGTGTGGGTGGTCAGGATGGAGTTGTAGGGCTCCACCACAGCAGTGGACACCTGGGGAGCTGGGTAGATGGAGAACTCCAGCTTGGACTTCTTGCCGTAGTCGACAGACAGACGCTCCATCAGCAGGGAGGTGAAACCAGAGCCGGTGCCACCTCCAAAGCTGTGGAAGACCAGGAAGCCCTGAAGGCCAGTGCACTGGTCAGCCTGGGGACAGAAAAGGAGAGTGTGATCACATATGAGATGCTGATATGTCATTTAATTTGAAATTAGGAATCAAATTTAGGAATAGATCCCTCCTGATATCAAGTCACCCACCAGTTTACGGATCCTGTCCAGCACCAGATCAATGATCTCTTTGCCGATGGTGTAGTGTCCACGGGCGTAGTTGTTAGCAGCATCCTCCTTGCCAGTGATCAGCTGCTCAGGGTGGAATAGCTGGCGGTAGGTACCAGTGCGCACCTCATCTGAACATACAGATTCAATCAGCAATGACTTGAGGGTCTGACCTGATGAAATCAAGAAGCAACTTTGGCATCTATATTTAATGACAGTTTACCGATGACAGTGGGCTCCAGGTCTACAAAGACAGCTCTGGGGACGTGCTTTCCAGCTCCAGTCTCACTGAAGAAGGTGTTGAAGGAATCATCTCCTCCTCCGAGAGTCTTGTCACTGGGCATCTGTCCGTCCGGCTGGATCCCATGTTCCAGGCAGTAAAGCTCCCAGCAGGCATTGCCAATCTGAACACCAGCCTGACCAACGTGGATGGAGATACACTCACGCTGTGGAAAGGAAAAAAACAAAAATAAAAACAGGGAGGTTATGTACTTGTGTTCATTTAATTTTAATTTCACATTATTTTACATTCTGACACAGCTGGCTTTTACATGAAATCAGTTGGAAACATTCAGTTGCTCCCCCTATCTGAGATTAACAGGCAGTGCAGCAGGAGGCACCTCCCTGCACCACAATCTGCAGGGGACAGAAATGCCTGACAGCAGCCCCCGCAGAGGCAGGACGCTGCTCTTGTCTTTCCTCCAGTCTTTTTTGTCCTCTTGTCTTTTCATAGCACTCTCCCTCTCCCTTTGCAAGCATAAGCCTGATGCAAATTCCTTTGCGCATGCACATGAAGAATCTGGAATATTCCACTTGCTCTCCTGCCTTGAGGATGCACAGTCTCAGCTGACGTTTGGGAAAAATCTACCCAATCACAACTTTCATTCTTTATCGTAGATATAGGCATGCAATCCAAATTATCAGTTTAGATTAAATTAATTTTGAGATTGGTATTTATTTAAAGTCATCCGTTATATTGTATTGTCATGTTTAAAACTTGTTTTGTATTGGCTCAATTTATGCTTTTTAAAAAATCATGGATGAAATTAAACATATATTTGCGGCATCAAATGAATTAAAGTGATAGCTGCAATCTAATGTCTCCATCCATCCCCACCCAACCTGCCCCTCCCTGCCTCGAAACAGGCTAGGATATTTGCAAGGTGTCGGGTTTTAGCATATTGACACATTAATTTGACAAAAATAAAAATATAAATAGACAAATAATGCACCTGCTTTACAGAGGAAACTCATTTATCCTTCTGACTGGCTATTACTAAAGTCTGAATGCCGCAAGCCAGTGCATTGTTCTCATCCATGTCTCCAAACAATGACAATCACATCGTGCCAGTGCTGCATCAACAGCAAGATTAGGCTATGCAGTTCACTTTCATCCCTAAATATAGTCGTAAATTGTCTATAAATCGTGTAAATAACGTCATTGCGATAAACCGCGTGAAAATGTGTCTGTTTATTACATTGGTGAGTCACCAGCTGATTGAAAACCCTGGACGACGTCGTGTTGCTAATTAACAACAGAGACGCTGCTTAACCTTCATTTCTATCTCACAAAATTGTCCAAGACGGACAGATTAAGAAAAAACAAAACTTACCATGTTTTCGTTTGAGGTTTGAGGAGGAAGAGGAGGACGAGAAGGGTTTTTTAAAAACGGTCTGTTTGCGTCGCGTGTTGTACCCAACGGGGTCGATGCAACAACTGCTGAATGGGAGGGCGGTGCAACCAGATTTATATGTGCAGGGCAGGGGATTTGCTTCTGTGCACTGTGGGAAAACAAGGTTTTTACTGCCTCCAATCGGTACTGCTTTAAATCTGTATTCTGCATTCAAATTTGAACACGTTTCAATTGTAGAGCTTATCTTAAAGCGCGAAAATAATAAATGAAAAATAGCCTTTAACTGGCTGGCAAGGAGTTTTATATTTTTGTGATCAATTGCGCTTCATGTGCTTTGTAACAACACCATTTTCCAAATAGATTTTTTGCGTGTGCAGAAATTTGAGGTCATTCTCACTGAATAAAGGGCTAGTTCAAACAAAGCTAATTACGCATTCAAAGGAATAAGCAAATACTGCATACATATATTTTAACTGTACACACACTGTACACCAGGATATGGCAAGTGTAAAACTGACAGATTTTACCCTTGCCATATCCTGGTGTATATATGCAAATTATGTATTTCAAAATTCTGTAATTCTGTACATTTTTTTTTTTTTTTGCAAGCGCTCAGTTCACTTGATGCATAATAAATTAAGCAAAATGGCTGAATGCTTCTGCCGCACAAGATGCTTCCATCACACTCGAGCTGATATCAGCACGGCGCTCATGTTGCTGAGGCCTGCCATGGTATCCATCCGGCATGCCAGCTCTCCAGCTCTCCTCCCTCTTTGTCCCAGATTCTCTGCAATGATGTCATTCAGTGGGCCGATCACGTGGCTTCATGTCTGCCTGTCTCTGTGTGCCTCTGCTGTTCAGCTGGACTGACATCAGGGTGTGCTTCCTCTGGTACTGTCTTGTTTGAGGAACTGAAATTGCCTGAATTGCAGTTCATGTGACATAATGGTTGTACTAAGGCACTTGATATGTGCGTTGGCTAAGGTCCTTCTTAACAGTTTCCATCCTGCAGTTACAACATTAAATCCTTTTAAGCTGTCTGGAATCCTGCAAGGAATGACAGCCATGTGAAAAGAGGCTTGTTGTTGTGCCTCCAACATAATCAGCACCTTTCAAGTCTACTGCAGTCCTGTAAAATCCTCAATGCAGTATGAACCCAAAACATTTTGTCAGAACACCCACCATAACATAGGCGTTATCATAATTTATTCACCAGGGAAGCGGGGATGTATGATTTACAACCAGCTTTTTGTGGTTGCTATACTCAATGTGAACTGCAGGGGATGATAGAGAAGGACAGGAAGCAGCCATGGCTCCCAGCCAGGGCTTGCCAGAACATTCTCCACTCCCCTCCTCCTCCCCAG
This sequence comes from Micropterus dolomieu, assembly GCF_021292245.1. Classification (NCBI taxonomy): domain Eukaryota; kingdom Metazoa; phylum Chordata; class Actinopteri; order Centrarchiformes; family Centrarchidae; genus Micropterus; species Micropterus dolomieu. The sequence continues at coordinate 5,803,946 of NC_060157.1, forward strand.
CAGCTGTGAGACAGGGAGGGTCTGAGCAGCTGCACACCAAGAGGAGAGAGGGAGGATGGGAATTCTAGAGAGATGGGAGTGGTCCTTCATTGCGTGAAACTGACCGCACTGCATCTAGCTAAGAGAGAATACGATACCCAACAAAGTGACAAAGCATATTTTCCATCTGTCACAGCAGAGTGTCTGTGTTCAGTGTTTTAATGCAGGTGCAGTTAGATAAACTGAGCCATCAGATAAAAGAAAATGGGTGTGGTATCCTTATTTATATATAGATATAACGTAAATGTGATATTTTGTGTACGATTACTAGGGTGGGGCAGAATCTGCTATTACTGTTCTGGAGATCCACGTGGTTAATGACCTGATATACTGATATGTTCTGCTGCTGCAAATCAAAAAGAAACACGAGCTATTAATGTAAAGTAGTGACTCGGGAATTCTGTCTTCTTCTATGACATGCAGATAAAAAAACAAATAAAAATTCAAAAGCATTTTAGCCACTCCAATCACAGTTTGGGCCATTTTTTCACTCACTGCCCTCTGTGATGATTATCAGTTTATAAGTTGGTACCTATTATTTTAAAATCATATTTAAAAGCAGCCATGAACAGACAAGACCCTTACAGACAAGTCAAAATAGGCCTACAGTGGATGCTGGAACATGGACACACAGACAATAATAATCAATTAATAGATCAATTTATTAGCAAGTATTGTATCATGCAGTAGTGGAATGTAACTAAGTACATTTACTCATACTGGGAGTACTTTATTTGAGCATTTCAATTTTATGCTACATTTTGGAGGCAAATGTTGTACTTTTTACTCCAATACAGCTACATGACATTTATATTTACTAGTTACTTTACAGATTTAGATCATATCTAAGTTAAGGTTAAGCTACCAAGCAGTTTATAAAGTAATTAAAATTAGCCCCACCTTTACCAGCTGTAACATTAATATGATGAATACATTAATGTATCAATAATTCAGTAATATAATATATGTGATTCTGAAATGAAGCATTCTGCATAATAAATCATTTTACTTTTGGTATTTTAAGTATATTTAGATGCTAACACTTTTGTGCTTTTACTTAAGTCAAGTTTTGAAAGCAATTACTTGTGACAGAGTATAGCTGTCTACACAATTGGTACTTTTATTTAAGTAAAAGATTACTTCTAAAGTACTTCTTTCACCTCTCTGTATCGAAGTATAATGGCAGGAGGATATAGAGCGACTGGAAAGAGAATGTGAAAGCATGTGTACAGGAAAAGGAAATGACACATTATCAACCAACAGAAAAAAGGATAATAGAGGCCATTGAGGAATAGAGGGGGACAAAACAGTAACACATGTTTTACATGTTTTCAAATGCAATACACTACATATGATTATGATTTAAAATGAAATCATTTCATAGTGCCTGAAAATCCCAAAAGTGCATTAGATATCATCAGCCAGGAAAAAACCCAATGTCTTTAAAAAGATGATTGATTTGATGAAGTCCAAAATGATTCACCAAGAGGCAGAAATTAACTAGTTTCACAGTGATTGTGGCTGCAGGTAGCATACTGCAGCTGCCACTATAAATCAGCTTTTCTTGCCTTTGCATCTCCAAATCTGGGTTATTTTAAACAGTCCCACATTCAGAGAGGTATCATTTCTCCCTTAGGGACAACTGTTGTCATAGAGTTTCCTTTGTTGTTAGCAACCAAGCTGCTTAACTGTCTGTTAGTTTGCTTGGCTTTTCTTTAAGCCCACTGAAAAACAACATAGGGTCTGTCTCACTGAAAGTTAGATGTTTAAGACAGACACAAACAGAGCTGCGACACACACCCAGTAACATTTCCGTCTCAAGACAGAAAGACCTTTTTATGTGAACAACAGCTGCTTTGATGAATTGTGTGAACAAAAGAACTGGCCCACATTGATGACATGCAGAGGCCACACCCCGTCCTTCTCATAACACTTACATTTGTTTTGCCGCCATCAGTTTTACCAGAGGAGGACATATGCACTTGCAGGCAAGAGCGAGTGTATTTCCTTACAGACACAGGACATTAGGGTGAAAGATTTTATAAAAGAGGTGGCGCTTCACATCCCCCCACAGAGGCAGCTGCACTGCAGCCCGTTAGTGCTGCCATTTAAGCTGAGTCACGTGACTACCAGATAAAGGCGGTCTATGTGGATACTAGGCTGTATCCAGGCAACTCTGTTATTCATTTCTTAGCAACGGTTAAATCTTGGGAGGAGGGCTGGGGGTTGGGCGTCTGTGGCACTCTGTGGCCTACAATTCCCTCATCTGTGACTGGACAGTTTGACCTTTCATTTTAGACTGAAATAATCTCAACTGCTTCTACTGCTGAATAAAATAATATATATATATATATATTATGTATATATATATATAACATGTAATATAATATGTAGAATGCTTGACGAACTGTATTATGTATAACAGGTAGGCCCGTCATTAGGAAGCCTGAGAGGACAAATGGTCAGAGCAAAAGATGCACTGCAAATGTAACTTCTAACACAATCTACCTGGAAATGATTCAAACTCTCCCATCACATTTTGTATGAACTGCAGGTGAATATTTGTTGATATTGTCTGTTAGCAGAATAACACATTAGGCTATACCAGCATCCCAATCTTTGTGGAAGGTTGTACAGTGTTGAAGGTATCCATGAGTTTGAAATTCAGGCAAATGGTTACTAATTAGTGCAAAAATATGTGGGACAGCCCCTTGAGGCAAATTGTGATTTGTGACATTCGGGAACAAAAATAGAATAAATCAGACGTGTTATGCAAGAGGATCATTAAGATCAAATAAATAATGCGACTCTAGTTAATACTGTGCTACAGGCCCTATTTTCAAATTACAGATCCTATTATATGTCTATATATTTATTTTTAATGAGGACGTGCATTCAAGCTGTTGACTGTATGGAAGACTTGGTGCCAGCATGCTATAAATTACACTGCACTTTTCTCACAATAAGAGGCGCCATGCTTGCAGCACAATAACGGTAGGATGGCGGGGATTCGGGTGGGGTCTGGGAGGCGGTCTTTATCGCGAGAGAGCAGCTCATCCAATAGAAACCCGCGGATAGCTTCAAACCGTCTAACTGACAGGGTAATTGACCAATGGCGGCACAGCAGGCACCGGCGGCCGCGCTGCACTTGCATATATACCTCTGACCCATCCTCATGTTCGCCATTATTTCTTACACCGACCCCATAACTGTCGAATTGTAAGACTCCCTGTGGAGGAGCTCCTGCAAATCCTCTTAACAACAGCGTAACAGAATGGTAAGAACTTTTCTAAAGTGGGATAATTAACCATATTTGAGGTATATATCCAGATCGCCATCACTTTTTTTTTTTAGGGATGTGACTTGTGGGTGTGACGAGGAAAGGAGGTGACTTAAGTGTAAAAGTGGGGGATAAGAGCTGGAGGTAAAGTCACTTTAGTTGTGCAAATAGGTCTTAAACGAGCAAGTAAAGTAGTTATAGTTGTATATAGTGTTAAAGGTGGTTATAGTCTGAGGTTTTGCGTGGGGAGATGTTCTGTTCCGTCTTGGATAGAAATTTTAAGTTACGTGGCGGAAAAAAAACTGAGAGGAAATGAGTTTTTTTTTTAACAGATTGCAGGGTGGACAGAATGAATAATGTTACAGACTCTGCAGTAGGCCTACTTTATTCTCACTCGGCATGACTACATCTCCTGACAGCGCTGTTCAGGGAGGATGCGCATAAGCGTGTTCAGAGGTCCCACACCGAGAGAAACCCTACCCGTGGGGGGAAGTGGAAGAAATGCACTGTTAGCATGGCCAAGGCATAAAAAATTAATGCTGATAAGGGACACTGCAGAGTCCCCTGATGGCTGCTGCAGGCCCAGAAGAGAGCAATATCTTAATATGTTGATGTTACCAGTGGTGGACGAAGTACAGAAAACCTGTATTTTAGTGCAGATACACTTGCTAAATATTACTCCACTAAAAGTCTTCAATTTAACTTTTTTTTTTTTTTTTCGATATGTTGAGGTTTTATGTCACGACTTTAAGTTAAGGTCATCCATTCCCACAGTAAAGGGCTTGTCGCACAGCAACTTATTTCCAAACACAAGTTTGGATGAGTGTATCTCCAAACTGCCATTGATTCGGTTGCTGCTATATAGGCTTATTGGCTGGGTATGTAACGATTTGGATCCCCCAAAACAGTTCTGCAACAGCCATAGATACTGGATTTCTTTAATTTTTGTGTCAGGGAATTTGACTAATTGATTGCTGCTGGGATGTAAAGAGCAGCAAATATGTCCAAAATGCTTTTGAAATAAATTTCCTACCCTATCTTTAATATATGTTTTAAATTATGGCAAATTTCAATCTTCCTTGTCCAGTACAAGTTTTTCAATGTTGGATGTGTATATATAAATACATACAGGTAAATAAAATCTCTTGTTTTTTTCTTTTCCACAGCGTGAGTGTATCTCCATCCACGTTGGTCAGGCTGGTGTCCAGATTGGCAATGCCTGCTGGGAGCTTTACTGCCTTGAACATGGGATCCAGCCAGACGGACAGATGCCCAGTGACAAGACCATTGGAGGAGGAGATGATTCCTTCAACACCTTCTTCAGTGAGACTGGAGCTGGAAAGCACGTCCCCAGAGCTGTCTTTGTAGACCTGGAGCCCACTGTCATCGGTAAACTGTCATTTCCTCTGGCTGAACATTATTTTAGGCAAGTTAAAATGAAATATCTGAAATGGTAAAAAAAAAAAAGGTAACCCATAACTGATTCAGTGTCTGTTTTTGTCTGATAAGACGAGGTGCGCACTGGGACTTATCGCCAGCTGTTCCACCCCGAGCAGCTGATTACTGGCAAGGAGGATGCTGCCAACAACTACGCCCGTGGACACTACACCATCGGCAAAGAGATCATTGATCTGGTGCTGGACAGGATCCGTAAACTGGTGGGTGACTTGATATCAGAGAGATCTCTTCCTAATTTCAAATTAAATGACATATCAGCATCTCGTATGTGATTACTGTCTCTCCTTTTCTGTCCCCAGGCTGACCAGTGCACTGGCCTTCAGGGCTTCCTGGTCTTCCACAGCTTTGGAGGTGGCACCGGCTCTGGTTTCACCTCCCTGCTGATGGAGCGTCTGTCTGTCGACTACGGCAAAAAGTCCAAGCTGGAGTTCTCCATCTACCCAGCTCCCCAGGTGTCCACTGCTGTGGTGGAGCCCTACAACTCCATCCTGACCACCCACACCACCCT
>NC_060157.1:5809330-5812928 GCF_021292245.1 Micropterus dolomieu
ACCAACTTGGTGCCATATCCCCGTATCCACTTCCCTCTGGCCACCTATGCCCCTGTTATCTCTGCTGAGAAGGCTTACCATGAGCAGCTCTCAGTGGCAGAGATCACCAACGCCTGCTTCGAGCCAGCCAATCAGATGGTAAAATGTGACCCTCGCCACGGCAAGTACATGGCTTGCTGCCTTTTGTATCGTGGTGACGTAGTGCCCAAAGATGTGAATGCTGCCATTGCCACCATCAAGACCAAGCGCACCATCCAGTTTGTGGACTGGTGCCCCACTGGTTTCAAGGTGGGCATCAACTACCAGCCACCCACTGTAGTTCCTGGTGGAGACCTGGCCAAGGTCCAGAGGGCTGTGTGCATGCTGAGCAACACCACTGCTATTGCAGAGGCCTGGGCTCGACTTGACCACAAGTTTGATCTGATGTACGCTAAGCGTGCCTTTGTTCACTGGTATGTGGGTGAGGGTATGGAGGAGGGGGAGTTCTCTGAGGCCAGAGAGGACATGGCAGCTCTGGAGAAGGATTATGAGGAGGTTGGAGTCGACTCCATTGAGGGTGAGGGAGAGGAGGAGGGAGAGGAGTATTAAAAAAGGACAATAAGACATAAAGGCACAAGTTGGATAGGAAACAATCGATTGCAATGTGTTCCTGAAAATGTCAATTTGGATCTTAATGTGTTCCTGTGATGGGAAGGGCCAGAGGGGACATAACAAGGTTGTTAGGTTGGAAGTAGGTTGGGGTTTGCTCTTTCAAGGGTAAGAAAGAGGAGTATTTAAGGGACATATTTAAGGGACATATTTAAGGGACATATTTAAGGGACATAAAGCACTAGTTAAACGGGAAACAATTATTTAAAATTTGCATTCCAAATGTGTGTCTATGAAATGTTTGGCTATGTTCATACTAAGAAATCCCAAAAATGTCTGTTTCTCCTAAATAAATCTTCTGTAACATAAAGTTGTCTGTGTTGTTAATATAACTTCTGTCTTTTTAAGAATGAATGAGTCTGTGAGTGATCAGTCTTTCAAATTCTAATTTTGAATCCTGGACCATTTTATGTAATAAAGAAATTGTAGGCTTAGTTTGACAAATAACAGTGCAACAACATGCAGTGCGTGTCTTGTTTTGCAGAATATAAACAGTACATTATTATCTTAGAAATGAGTGTTATAGTTTGTGGTTAGGACTACATTAAACATATTTTAACTAAGGCTAACCTTTACAGATTGACAGTTCTTTCTTTTTCAGTGTCGAGCTTTGATTCATGAAGAAAACGGTGCTCTTTAGTTGATGTAAATCTGAGATGTTGACTCATGCTCAATTATGCAAGTCTTCATTTCAACTGTGAAGGCTTGAACTATGTGAGATCAGCATTTTGCATTTTCAGAAGTTGATGTTAATTGGTAAAGAAACTTGAAAAATGTCTGCATGGTTTTGTTACAGAGCTCTTAAATTCATCCTAAACACAGTGAAAGTCTTTACAATTAGCTCTTTCTATCCATTTAAACTTTATTTAACCAGGTGAGTTCCTGTGAGGTTAGAAACCTATTAAGCATAAAAAGTTGCAAATGAAACAATAAAAAAACAGACAGCAGATAAACAATATTGAAAACAGATAATACTAACATAAGGTTAAAACCTGTAGGCCACAAATAGACACAATTAAGAGTGGAGTAGTTTACCTGAGTTTATAATGGTCTTGAATTCTGACAGAGATATCAGATTCATCAATGTGAGGCTTTTTACAGACTATTTCAAGTGACTGGAGCAGGAAAAATTAAGTTTATAGATTAGGGACAGATGGTATATGTTAATCCATGGGTACCAGCTGGTCCCAGCTCTCCAATAAAATTTGGTAGGATAATTTAAACTCCCTGTAATTTCGACAATAAGCCATACAGCCATGGACCAAATCATCAAAACATCTTCCAAATGAGGTTTTGTGTTCAAAATCACAGTCTTCCTATTACAGTCACAGTTTCTTGGTGGCTCTAGTGTTCTGGGTATGAAACAGTTACTGCGGCAGAGACAGGAGGAGTTTATCATGTGCGCACTTCACCCCTCCTGCTGAAGAGGCAGAGTGTGGTGCATGAGCAGATCAGCTTCAGACGCCGCAGACCTCAGACACGAACACTCCTCAAGCTTGTCTCATTACATTGTATAATATTGACAAGCCATCATGGTAAGGAAAATATTTTAATCATTTTTCTCCAGTTATTGTTTGAAAGGCGAAGGGAAGGGGAGTAAATAAGGGAGCTCAAGAGATATTTATCTGATGTTATCCATTCATTTACTATAGAGAATGATGGTAGTACATTGTTTGATTGTCAATGTGCTTATTGTTAGATACATTTAATTATACATTGTTGATTTTCATACTTATAAAAATGTTACCTAATGCATTCATGCACTGCAAATGCCTAATCCTTGTTAAATCAAAAGATGATTTTATGTTAAATTATAAATCCACTGACTGTCTTCAAAACCAAGACATCTAAAATATCTCTCTTTCCTATTTACTGTATCAAATTTGCTTTGACTTCTATTGAATGTGAATGTGGCTTTTTAAAGCGACAGCACCCCGCAACATGTCTGACCTAGATAATCCCCTCTCCATACAGTAATCCAGCACGCCATAGACATGGTCTTAATGTTGGAGCAGACAGTAGTAGAAAACTCGTGGCTTCATGTAAAATAAATGATAGACTGAACCTCAGTCAGATACGCTATCACAGACAATAGAGTGTGTAAAAGTAAAGGCCTTTCATGCAAGGTGGGGAGAATAAATTGAAACAGTCTATGACGCACTGCTTTTGTGCTGTTCATTTAAGGGCTATCAAAAACACCTATTTTTTGGTACCTTCTTGGCTTTGTGGCTTTTCCTACCTCTTTTTAAGGAGGTATTTTTGAGTGTGCAAAAGGCATGAGATTAAAAAAAAAAAAATCTGTAATCCAAATCTTCTTCCTCTGCACCCCAGCGTGAGTGTATCTCCATCCACGTCGGTCAGGCTGGTGTCCAGATTGGCAATGCCTGCTGGGAGCTTTACTGCCTGGAACATGGGATCCAGCCGGACGGACAGATGCCCAGTGACAAACCCATTGGAGGAGGAGATGATTCCTTCAACACCTTCTTCAGTGAGACTGGAGCTGGAAAGCACGTCCCCAGAGCTGTCTTTGTAGACCTGGAGCCCACTGTCATCGGTAAACTGTCATTTCCTCTGGCTGAACATTATTTTAGGCAAGTTAAAATGAAATATCTGAAATGGTAAAAAAAAAAAAGGTAACCCATAACTGATTCAGTGTCTGTTTTTGTCTGATAAGACGAGGTGCGCACTGGGACTTATCGCCAGCTGTTCCACCCCGAGCAGCTGATTACTGGCAAGGAGGATGCTGCCAACAACTACGCCCGTGGACACTACACCATCGGCAAAGAGATCATTGATCTGGTGCTGGACAGGATCCGTAAACTGGTGGGTGACTTGATATCAGGAGGGATCCATTCCTAATTTCAAATTAAATGACATATCAGCATCTCGTATGTGATTACTGTCTCTCCTTTTCTGTCCCCAGGCTGACCAGTGCACTGGCCTTCAGGGC
>NC_060157.1:5812948-5813562 GCF_021292245.1 Micropterus dolomieu
CCTGCTGGGAGCTTTACTGCCTGGAACATGGGATCCAGCCGGACGGACAGATGCCCAGTGACAAACCCATTGGAGGAGGAGATGATTCTTTCAACACCTTCTTCAGCGAGACTGGAGCTGGAAAGCACGTCCCCAGAGCTGTCTTTGTAGACCTGGAGCCCACTGTCATCGGTAAACTCATTAAATATATATTATACTTTTTAAAAAATGGTTGCTTGAGCCCCACCCAGTCGTTCAAATCCTCCTATAATTTATGCTAATTCCCTTTAGACGAGGTGCGGTCTGGGACTTACCGACAGCTGTTCCACCCCGAACAGCTGATCACTGGCAAGGAGGATGCTGCCAACAACTACGCCCGTGGACACTACACCATCGGCAAAGAGATCATTGATCTGGTGCTGGACAGGATCCGTAAACTGGTGGGTGACTTGATATCAGGAGGGATCCATTCCTAATTTCAAATTAAATGACATATCAGCATCTCGTATGTGATTACTGTCTCTCCTTTTCTGTCCCCAGGCTGACCAGTGCACTGGCCTTCAGGGCTTCCTGGTCTTCCACAGCTTCGGAGGTGGCACCGGCTCTGGTTTCACCTCCCTGCTGATGGAGCGTCT